>NC_051179.1:197489393-197529178 GCF_013339695.2 Rhipicephalus sanguineus
TTTGTGAACACACAAGGGTTAACCATCATAACACAGATTACGATCGAAAATGGGGGGTCAGGCCCCTTTCACTCGAAAAAATAGCAAATGTACCGAGGATAGGTGCAGTTTACCGGCTGTTACTGCCGACTTTATTAGCCGTTTCTCTCGTTCTTTCTCGTGGTCGACATGCACAGACTTTTATTTTAACGTGTTCAATAAATACGCCTCTATTTGATCTATTATTGAGTAGTTTTCTCGCGCTAGAGACGATGAACCAGTACTGCGGCCGTGTCAGTGCACTGATTTGGCGTTCTGTGGATCCTACCACTATAAAACCATTTGGCAAAAAACAAGTACAAAGCGCTGGAAATATGTCAGTGTGTTATATTGCACTAAGGCGTGCCAATTGACATATGTTTTTTACATATAGTCGGAGAAGTACCGTTTAGCGCGGCCGCCTGATTTTGGTGACAGCCCTGTGTACTTTGCTGAGAGGACGTCGCATCGATGGTCATCGCTTCTTGCGCGGACCCGTACACAAAAGGTTCATTGGTGCTAAACAATAACCAAGCTGTACTCTCCAGTCATTTTAGATGTCGGAATTGCGTACGCTTAAACGCAGAAGCACCTGTGACATATAGACGGACTGCGCCGTACTCTTGGCCAAACGCTCGCTGGGCGTCGCACGGGTAGTGCCGATCTCGGCGCAGGTGAAGGTTTGAAGCTTCCGCATTTTAGCCAGGAATCATTCGGACTGTTACCTAAAGTGTAGCTGAAGTAAGTGGGATAGCAAGAATTGCCAGACATGCGTTTCCAGTGTGACGATATCAAGCGCCGGCTATTTTTTCTGGTCTGCGTTAGGAGAGGTTGCGAAGCCACAGCTCATTTACTTCTCGCCACCTACGCGGCAATGTAACAAACTGCTCTATACCAACAGATCCAGATTTACAAGCAGTGCAATGCAATCATTACAGAAAAGCATCATGAATGTGAAACATATATGCCGGGGCATGTACAAAATGTACATTCACTGCTGCTACGTGCTCCACGTCGTTGAAACTGCATGAATAAAAAAAGCGTGCTAGAACACAAAATGATCAGCGTTCGCTAGTTTGGTTAGCTTATTTTTCCTTGCAGTTAAAAGGGAGACATTAAAATTGACATTAAAATTGATTTCACCCATCACGTGCATCGCGCAAATAGTACGCATCTCACCCTATTTTCTTTGCCAAAGCTATATATTGTGACGTGTTTGAGACCTGTTAGCATAGCACTTATCAGTACCAACGAATGAAACAATCAATATTAAACGATACTGAAGCATCTCGCCGCGCACAGTACTAAAAGCCGCGCGCAGCCGTGGCACAAATAGTACAGGCTCCAGTATGCCCAGCACACTCCAACGAACATTTTAGCTTTGTGTGGTGCCTCCCAGTGCGCGCTAGCGTCACACAGTGACTAAGCCAGAGCCCTCACCCAGCTCTTCCCACTGCGCTCACCGAAGTGCCAGTGAATCCGAGCGTGCACCAGTGTTCCCAGTGTGATTCAGTGCCAAACACGCACTGGTATCACTGGAAGTACTGGGACGGCGCTCATTTTTGCAATAGGGACACGAAACCCTGACCGATGCAATATCGTTTTTGAATTGAAATCAAGAGCGAATTGCGACGCAACTCTGAAAAAGCAACAAGGTTCGACTAATAAAAAATTACGTAAGGTAGAACGATTGACAATATTCTACATAAATGAGAGCTTTGGCCAACACGAAAAGACTCCTTGGAATGGCAATTAAAATACATGAACTGAGAATAGGTATGGGAAAATTTTTGCAAGGCAGAGCGAACTATCCGCTCTCGTTCAAATTCACGAAGAAAATTCTCCGTCAGACAGATTCCAGTTCGTGAAGGCTTACTCGGAGTCCACCAAATAATTTGGATGGGATATCACGCGTTTGCATTACCCAATTCTGTCGAACTTCACAACAAATCACTTTCAACGGTGATGCACCTAAATACCTTTTGCTGAGAGGAAACATGACGCCATAACCGCTTTCTTCATTTCATTTCATTTATTGATACTGTCAACCGTTTTTGGCGGGCTATTACAGGAGTGGAATGGAATCATATTAACAGGAATGTGCCTATAGAAACATAAAAAAACGAACCTTCACTACTGAATACATATCATTTGGTAGCACATATACCTAGAACAAATCTATCATAATTGCTAGGCATGTAGATTAAGCAGAGAAGTTCGTCAGTGAAAAATAAGGAAAGACAGCATCACTGCCGAAACACATATTGCCACGAGTAAAGATCGCCTAGCACTGTTCTTGGCAGGCTTGTATGTGCCGCTGTCGAAAAGATAATGAGGACGAGCTCGTGGAAAAGACGACGAGGTCGTTGTGCCGTGATCGGACCAGCCTGACGTTCTGCTGTACTGCTAGTTACAGGTTCCCGTTACAGCATCACGTGACATTACTGGTGGAGGTGCTGGGTAGCAGTCTATGCACTGCGTCGCACACCAGGAAGATCCCGACACCAACAGCGACGCCTTGGAAGAACCAGCTGACCTTCGGGCGTAGTCGGCGGCAATTAGGCCTACCACCCCAATTCGGCCCTCTTCCAGAACGCTCTAGAAACATGGCAAGCGCGACAACGGCAAGGCAGACGGAACAGACCACGGCCCCGTCTGCCCCATGGCCTTTCACGCCCTGCGACCCCAAACCCCTTCCATATCATATTTTGCGCAGAATATAACACATAATAAAACACATCATAAATAAAATAAACATAAATGAAACCTAATTGAATATCATAACCTAGTTACAAGCACGTAATTCATACATATCATCACAATCTTAGAGCATGGCATCAAGTACACTATAGGTTTTATTGCTTCTAAAAAGTCAGTAAGTGATTGAATATTCACAACCGAATCTAGTAACGATTCCACTGCTGAATCGTCCTAGGGGAGAAGCGGTACTTGAAACAGTCATTATGAACTTTGTGGGCCGGTATGTACATACTGTGTCTGTGTCTTGATGTTTCTTGCGTTTTCATTTCAAAGTACCTGTCGTCGCTTATAACGTGATTATGAATTAAGAAAATGAATTTCAGCCTTTCATATTCGGTTCGTTTTTGTAGAGGTGAGAGCTCTGCAAGAAACTTGATGGTTTCCTATTCAAGTTTCAAGTCATCATGATGGAGACTCGATATGATGGGGCAAGTTGACGGTTAAAGTTGAACGGTTTTGATACCTTGATCATGGATCGTGGCAGTGGCGTTGCTGTTTGCGTAGATGATCGCTGGAGACGATAAACGAGTGCCGGATTGCTGTATCACTTGCGATTACTATGGAGCGTTGGCTATATTCAGATGTAATATATGTTGTATATCCGCTCCCAGAGGGTAAACAGGAAGCTTTCAAAATTTTTTCATCAATTACTGAACTGCGTATCGTCTAATAATGCTGCACTCGACTGTGGTGGAGACATGTTATCGATATCGTGTACAGCAATCCCATCGTCTGCGATTTCTGAACAAGCTCAATTTTGCTCAATTTATAAAAGTTCTTTACGCAGCAACACATGTTACATCGATTATCGTGATGCCACGATCTCCCCTTGATAAGAAACATCGCGGCCAATGTACTACAATAGGGAACGGTCACTTTCGAATATAAGTGATAGTTTTCCAGTTTCATGTGTTATTAGCAAAAGGCAAAAGCTAAGAAAATTCTCTGAGAAACGTGCAGAATCCAATCTAGACCAAATGAAGTTTAGAATCTTTCATCCTGAGGGGGGTTCTGGCCGTCTGCCCCAGGAATCGCAGCAGCCCATGCAAAAAAACTCAAATATATATTCTACCAGAAACATTGACAGAAACCATAAAGAAAACGCCTGAACTCATGGGCCACGACACCGCCCACTAACCTACGCCCCGCCGGGTGGCACACCACGCGTGTGCACGCCGGTCCGTCGCTGGCCGGCGCGTTGGCTGCTCCTTCTGAAGCCCATGTCTGTGTCACGCGCATCGCTGGTGCGCAGCACGTGTCGCGCCAGCCGCGCGATGAGCGTGATTCCCACACTCCTTACGAATGATATTAGCCAATATGACTGGTCTTTTACTTTTATTATAACCAGTCCACGTGAAGGCCCTAGAAATTTTATTGCTATATTTGTACAAATATGAACGAGATATTTTACATGTACGCAAGCAAAACTATCGAAACGAGTGCGCATACCACGGGTGACACTGTCTCTTGTCAGTCATCATCGACTCCATCATTTTCAGCTTGCGCACTGCAGGCCTCTCCCTAGTGATCCACAGCCGATTCCTTTTGTCTCTGCGAGCTTCTTAGTTTGGTCACTACATCTAATTCTTTGCCTTCCTCGACTGCGTTTCGCATCTCTTGGTAATCATGCTGTTGCTCTTACTGCCCAGCGGTTGTCAGCCCAGGTCCATTTCTTTCGCTTCATGTCGACTAGAATGACCGCTATCCCTGTTTGTTCTCTGACCAATTAACGCGCCGCGGTGGTTTTGGTGCTTGAATGCAGATGCTAAGGTCGCGGGATCGAATCCCGGCCCTGGAGGCTGCGTTTTCCATGGAGACGGAAATATGATTTAGGATAATTTTTGTTGGGCAAGTTGGTGAACGTTAATAATGGATTTTCAAGGCGCAAAGGAGGACATACACAAAATAAAACACGGGACGAAGCGCTTCGTCCCGTGTCCTATCTTGTGTATGTCCTCCTTTGCGCCTTCAAAATCAATTATCAGACGGAAATGTTTCAGGCCCCTGTACTTGATTAAGGTGCACGTTAATGAACCACAGGTGCTCGAAATTTCTGGAGCCCTCCATACGGCGTCTCTTATATCGTGGCCTTGGGACGTTACACTCCAACAATTATTATATTAAACCTCTGACCAACTCTGCCGTCCTCCGATACCATCTTTTGTTGCATTGCACGCTACGTGGACCCCATTTTATTCGACAGTTGCTTTGTTACCCTCCACGTTTCAGCCCCGTATGTTAGAAGTGGCAGTGTGCAGTGATTGTATACTTTTCGCTTTAACGACCCTGGCGGATTTCCTGACATTATTTGGGAGTGCCCGCCGAAAGCGCCCCAGCCCATTCTCATTTGCAGGTTTTTGGGTTTTGACACTATTGCCCATTTTTTGCTTTGGTGAATTCCCTTTTCGTGATTTCGTTCCGCTGTTAGTACTTGCTTTGGGCATACATATTCTTGTATACACTCCAATGCATGGTTTCCAATCGTGAACGCTTTCTCTTTCGCCAGCATTGCCTTTGTGTACATCATAAGCACATTTTATTACTTTATTACTCTATTTCCTCTCTTTTTTGGAATACGCTTCCATTGGTGCTGAAGAATGCTATGTCATTTGCAAATCGTAGGTTCTGTTGACCTTCATTCCTGGTTTTTCCCAGTCTAGCTGTTTAAATACTTCCTCGAAGCATACAGAGAACAACATTGGGGATATTGTATCTGAGTGTCTGACTCCTTTTTCGTCGTAATTGTATCGCTTTCTGGCGCAGTAAGCTTGCTGTGTAGTCTTTCTAGGCATCGGATATGGTATTTACATATGTTTTACGTACTCCTGTCGACTTAGTGCTATTCAGACTGCTGGTATATCTACTGAGCCTTTCGTAGTGTACGAACGCTAGATAAAGGGGTTTGTTGAATTCATCAGCTTCCTCTGTACCAGGCTCATCGCATGAATGTGATCTATCGCAGAGTATGCTTTCCTGAAACCGCCTAGTTCTCTGTGTTGGTTGAGTCAAGTTTCAAATTACCTTCGCAAATATTTTGTATATCACCGAAAGTAAGCTGGTGGGCTTATATTTATTTCAGTCTTTCATGTCACCGTTGTAAATATTTTGTATACCACCGAAAGTTACTGATGGGCATATAATTCTTTATTCAATTTGTCTCTTTGCCAGTATGGTACTGTTCATGAATAAAAACTCTAACATATTTTTAAATTCAAGAGTATTGAAAGATCTAACAAGGTTTTAAAAATGCGGAAGAAGATATATCGGGAACTCAAGCAAGCTAAGGCATCTTATTAAGCACATACGGCTTCTGAAAGTACAAATAAATCGCCCGATGTGCTATAGCGGTTAATTAAAGATGTTCTTGGTCATGGTAAGCGGTATGCTACCCCAAAGAACACTGTTGATGATATCGAGCTTTCTTGTAAAGAGCTTGTGGATCACCTAAAGGATCATTTTGTTGAGATATCACAATTCATATCATGGTTCATGATATTTTGTTGAGATGTCAGGAACCAGACCTTTGCTAGCTACCATAGTCACTCATTACTAAAAGAGGAGAGGACATGCCCTGTCAGTATCTTTCCGCCGGAAGAGATGAACGAGAAATTTACACATTATTCAGGAACCTCAAAGACAGTCAGGCGCGGGATTCTGATAACTATAATCGGCTACAACTTAAGAAGACATGGGAGGCAGCCGATCGCCTCCGCGACTGAAGAAATAGTGCCGCTCATGCACGCGCCGATGTTCTCCAAAGGCGGAGCCACCGGCCGTCCCGCTCATGACGTCAGTCCCGAGCGCGCACCCATTGGTGCAGGCCTATGTTCATCCGCCTTTGAGGAGGAAATGCCGCTGCCTTCTAAAGCTGTATTCGACTATAGATGCAGGATTTTTAGGCATTAAAAAGCGTGTTAGGTGCCAAAAATGGCCAGGCACAACAACGTTTTAGGCCGGCAATGTCGTAAATGTAGGCACAATAAATTTTTACATAAATGCAAATAATTTCAAAAGCAAGAAGTGCGCGACCTCTATTTCGACAGGAAAACAAAAAAAATGTTATTTTTTAAGGTGGTACACAGGCACCGACAGTAGAACGTAGTCGTGCAATTGTCCTTTGTCACGCGCGCTTTGCAGAACACGGTCTCTTCGTTTAATCTGTAGCATGGTGAGTCAAGTGTCCACTGTCGAATCAACGCACACCTCTGTGCCTTTCTTTTCGGCATGACTGAGAAGGGTAGAGCTGGAGCAGACATCCAGATCGCTAAAAGACTAGAACGTGGGGATTCTTCCTATTCGCCGGGTTGAGTCGCGTAGAACCAGTTTATTACCTGGCGGTGAACGCCTTAAAAATTAAGTACAAAACTAAGCAAAAGCCGCATGCACATCAGTTTTGTTTCTCCTTTTGCTCTTCACTCTCCCCTGACGGCTCTCAGCAATTTCGCATTCGCTAACCGCTCGCGCCATGTCAGCGCGGTGGCGTATGCTAGCCGGCGCGTCCAATTTCACTGCAGCTAGTGGTTGTTTTCGGGAGTCGGTTGAACTAGATGACTTGGTTTTGCCCCATAGAGTTCAGAACAGTCATTGTTACGCGACAACATCAATAGCGGGCTCAAACTGCAACGGGAAGCGAAACTTGAGATTAAATAGTGCTCATATAGCACCACTCGAAAATAGGCATTTATAGGCACTTATAGACAACGCCAAAAATAGGTATGTATAGGCACTACACAAACACTATAAAAGCCATCCTTAGCCTCTCAATGATGGTCGTATATCAAAGTGGCGCGGTAGGAGCGTAAGGATCAAAAAAGGCTTTTCCTAAAATCAGGTCTCTACTGACAACATTCAAATGAAAGCAATAAAATAAATATGCTTCTATATAATCACTCCAGCACTTACTCACATTTTCTACTTGACTCACGAAAGAGGAGCTTTCGTAGAAGATAGGAAAAGCAGTTGGGCAATCGTGTTCTGCAAGGGTGGAGACAGTAACCAGGTATCTAATTATGGACTTATACCTAATATTCCTAGGTTTTCCAAAAGGATTCGCAAAAAGTTGTCTCTTCCCGCATATCAACTTTCTTTTGTTTTAGAAGTGTAATCACTGATTGTCAGTTTAGGTCCATCAAAGGAAGGTCCACTGAGACAGCCTTGTTAAAACGTCGAGATTATTATGCATAATTTAGAAAAAAATGTTTTCAGGAGAGCTGCTTTTCTTGATTTCAGCAAGACTTGCATTGCATCAATCACAATATTTTACTAGTTAACTTACAAATGTACGGGATTCGCGGTACGGCACTTGCCCTCATTAGATCATATTTACAAAATAAGTGGCAATGTGTTGATTTAGGCAGTTAAAAAAATCGTACTTACCCGTGTTCAGTGGCTTTGCGCAGGGAAGGGTAGTGGGTCAACTATTATTAATTACCTATATCAGGTATATTTGACCCTTGATGTTTTCTCTATGGTTGCACAACACCATGGTTCTTTACCACTTTTGCAAAGAAAGCGTTTTGACGCGATTGCGTTCAAGAGCTCGTTTCGCAGAAATTCCGGCATCGGCATCGTTGGTTGTGAGCGAAGAATCAGCGCTGTACGTCAGCGAAACTTCGAGCTGATGCAAATAAATGAACAAGAAAAATCTTCGGTTCGAGTGGAAATGGAACTTATGCGCGGCAAGCAGGACTCCCACCTCAAAGCCACGCCAGTGCTTGTGAAAAAAGACTAATGGGAGGAGGCGTGGCAGAAGAGCACACCAACCCTCAAAACATGTGATTTGTGCAGCGAGTGTTTGGTGTTAAGGTCCACCAATTACAAAAGCTCACACTCAGTTATTCACCGCTAGCAGCAAGTGCATTAGTAAAGTGTGCGCAGGGCTCGGAAACTCTCAATTTCTAAAAACCGCCGCAAAGGGCGAAAAAATCAACCGCGGCGCGTTCCGGCTTCAAACACCGGGAGTGGATCAACTAACCCCTGCGTTAGGATCCCATGGGCGCCGCGACAGAGTTTTTCACAAGAATACCTAGAGCGAACTCTGGCGCCACCGTCTATGGGAATTTTTAAAGGGCGCCATTGTCGCGATGGGAATGACGGTATATGTGTCCGCGACATAGGTCCGCAGTTAAATCGTAGCTCACTCAGACTCACTCAAGAAATATATTTTGCTCTGAAGGCTCACTCGGACTCACACTCGCGGAAATTTTCCGCAACCGGACTCACTCGACTCAGACTGACTGAACTTTTTCTCAATCGGACTCGAAATCACAATCATATTGCTCAGCCGCGCGCTTACTGAGACTGAGACTCACGGCTTGACCTGAGTCTGAGTGAGCCTGAGTGAGTCGAATCATAAGTCTTAGCGTAAAACTAGCTTTTTCGGTCATAGTGTAAATGCTCTTCAACGACAATATCTCGCATAATTGGTGCTCTACGATACGCTTTTCATTCTTGTACCTTTAGAATACGAGTTACCATTCGTTTCTGTTACGTCCAAAAGCCCGGCGAGAAACGTAGAACAGTAGCAGGCACTTTATTGCTACACCGTGCCGCAAGTACGACGGTACAAAAGGAAATGCAAAGTGAGGGGGGAGGCAGCCGAGACATGCCGGCTTTATAGTTATCGCAGTCGGGTCACATGATTACTAGGCAGCTTAGCTGGCCGCTCTTATGAACAACACGTGGCGCTATCGCATACATGACATTTCCTCCCGCTTAAATTGTGGGGAGCTACCATTACACAAAATTAAGATGGCGTGTAGCGATCTGGCGCTCGTCGATTGCGCACGGCATATCTTCGTACTGGTGGTGCTGCCTCGGAGGCTGCGGGCGCTGCCGTCGGTGTCGACGCAGTGGCGTCCGAGAACTCCCAGAAGGTGTCCTTGTTCTCTCACCCTTGGAGACGTCAGCTGCAACCAGGAGAAGCTGATCTTGGTGACGATGCCACACGGCCAGGCCCCTTGGCGTGTGTACCTTGACGGCATATGAAACGGGTCCTTTCTGCCCTACCACAGTACCCGGAAGCCATCTGGGTGGTCCCCTGTAATTTCGAACAAGAACACAGTCGCCTACAGCAAACTGTCGAGCTTTGAAGCTGCCTTGGCTGGACTGAATAAATTGTTGGTGGCGAACTAATTCCTCTACTTCTGGCTTGAGAATGTCCAGTTTGAAACGAAGACGGCGACTGAACATAAGGTTAGCCAGCGCTTCTTTTGTCGTAGCGTCGGGTGTATTCCGATAAGCAAGTAAGAAGCTGTTAAGGCTGGCCTGCAGGTTTCCAGTGCTGAAATCTTTCTTCATGGCAGTCTTTAGGGACTGAACGAAACGTTCTGCCAAGAGATTCGAACTTGGGTGATAAGGCGCTGTTGTGACGTGGCGCGCTCCTATCTCCCGAGCAAACGTCTGACGCTCGGCAGACTTAAATTGTGGCCCGTTGTCAGACACAATTGTTGCCGGATAACCGAAGCGGCTAAACAATTCGCGAAGACGATCAATGGTTGCCGTGCTAGTTGTGTTTTTCATGATACACACCTCTGGCCATTTAGAATGCGCATCAACCACAACTAAGAACGTGTGCTGCCTGAAGGGCCCAGCAAAATCGATGTGTACTCGCTTCCAGGGGGATGTTGGCCACGACCATGGGTGCAAAGGAGCACTGTTAGGGGCACTACGCTGCTCCTGGCAAGGTTTGCATTCTTTGACGTGAGACTCAAGATCCGCGTTAATTGAAGCCCACCAAATATAGCTGCGGGCCAACTCTTTGGATCGCACAATACCTGGATGACTGTCGTGAAGTTCTTGTAGAACCAGAGATCTCAGCTTTGCAGGCACCACAAAACGCATTCCCCACAGGAGGCAGCCTTGGTGTGTGGTCAGCTGTGTTCACCTGTCAAATAAAGGCTTGAGCTCGACGTCGTCCGTAAAGTTAGGCCACCCCGTACTTGTGAGCTCGAGTACTCTGCAAAGAAGTTGTCATGTGAGGTTGCACGCGTAATATCTTTGTGTGTGACCGGCATTGATTGCAAGCGTAACGAGTAGAACGTTTCTTCTGCGTCATTAGCGGACTCCTGGCGAACTGGCAAGCGCGACAAGCAGTCAGCCTCTAGATCTTCATTTGCCGGTCGAAACTTCAAGGAGTACGTGTAGGCAGACAACGTCACTGCCCCAACGTTGAAGTCTTGCTGCTGCCAAAGTTGGTATGCCAGACTTTGGGCCTAAAATAGTCTGCAGCGGTTTATGGTCCGTTATCAGTGTGAACGGGCGCCCGTAAATGTAGTAGTGAAACTTCTTAACGCCGAAGATGATAGCTAGCGCTTCTTTCTCGATCTGGCTATACTTCTGCTCAACATCGGACAGCGTCCGTGAAGCGTAAGCAACAGGGCGAATGGTGCCATCAGCAAAAATATGAGAAAGTACAGCACCTACCCCGTAATGAGATGCGTCGCAACCCATTTGAAGTTGTCTTTCCGGATCATAGTGAGCCAGAACTTCTGTAGACGCCAACGCAGCCTTAATGTCGTCAAAGGTCGTTTGACACTCGCTGGTCCACGCCCATGCTTGGTCGTCACGCAGCAATTTGTACAGGGGATGGGCCAGCGTTGCCAGTTGAGGTAGAAATTTTGCGTAGTAGTTTACGCCTCCGAGCAAAGAACGAAGCTGCTGCTTGTTCTCTGGCGCTGGTGCGGCTACAATGGCATCAGTCTTGTCCGTCGTGGGATGTATGCCATCGACACTCAACTTGTGCCCCAAGTAGGTCAATTCCTTCTGAAAAAAAGTGCATTTCTCAGCTCTTAGTCGAACTCCCCGGTTTTCCAAACGGGTTAGAACTGCTTCCAAGTTCTGCACGTGTTCGGCTCTAGTCCTTCCGGTCACTAGAATATCGTCCAAATAGCATACGACACCTTTGAGATCTTTGAGCATGGTGTCCATTATTCGCTGAAAAATACCAGGCGCCGAAGACACGCCGAAAGGTAGCCGGCTTACGGCGAACAGTCCTTTCGTCGTGTTGATCGCCAGAAGACGACGCGCCGGTTCCGATAGCACTACGTGTTGATAGGCCCTGTTGAAGTCAATTTTAGAAAATTCTTGTCCTCCATTGAGTGCAGCGAAAATTTCTTCAACACGTGGTAAAGGATTGCGATCGGTGCCTAGCATAGGATTCACAGTTGTCTTATAGTCGCCACACAGGCGGATGTTTCCGTCTTTCTTTACCACCGGTACTACCGGCGTGGCATACTCGCACGCGGCTAATGGTGTGATCACACCCATTGACTGCATTTTGTCAAGCTCTTTTTCAACTGCTGGAACCAGTGCGAAAGGCACACTGCGTGCCTTCAAAAGCTTTGTACGAGCGTCCGCTTTGAGAAAGAGTTCTGCCCTCTCTTCTGTGATACATCCCAATTCTTCTTTGAAAAGATTGCTGTACTTTTGCAAAAGCTTGCCCACCTCTACTTTTGCTTCCGTGTTCGTCGGCTCCCGTGCCGAGCAGAGCTTGTTGCAGGAAAATACAGCGTTCCAGTCGAGCCGCACGTGCTGTAACCACTCTCGGCCCAGAAGTGGCGGTCCTCCCTGCTCAGTGACATACAAGGGTAACAGAACACTTTGGCCATTATGTTCAACAATATCAGCCACTCCTGCTGGTTCGACTAATGCACCTGTGTAAGTGCGTAGGCGCAAATTTGTCATGCGCAACTTCGAAGAGGGGAACAACTGTTGCTGTTGCCTGTGAGAAATTACGGATACCGCCGCTCCCGTATCCAATTCCATTTCAAGCGGAGCCTTATTTATCAGCAGGCGTACGATTATGGCATCTTTTGCCGAGCACATCATGCCGTTTAGCATCACTTCTGTGGCACAGTCAAGAACTTTCATGTTGTGCGCTCGTGCGTGAGACAACTTAGCGTACTTATCAGACTGACATATACGATGAATATGCCCTTTCTTGCCACAGCCGAAACACGTCGCCGACGCTTGTATGCAGTTTTTGCTCACGTGCTTAAAAGAGCCACACCGCCAACACATTTTTGACGCTTTTTTTTCGCTGGCATCTTTTACTGACACTGCTTTCTACCCTTGCTTTTGCGCAGTTACATGATTTACGTTAGCGACGCTCGTTGAACCATGTACTTCTGCTGCACTTTTGTTGCGGAATCCATCGCTAAAGCTTTTTCGACTGCCTTCTGAAATGTTAACTTCTTGTCTTCAGCAAAGAGCACTCGCTGAATATCTTCTCTTCGTAACCCGCAAACGAACCTGTCCCTCAGTGCCTCGTCTAAAAAATTATCGAACTCGCACGAACTCAAGAGGGAACGCAGTTCCGCGACAAATTCGGCAATGGATTCAGTCTCGCGCTGAGACCGTCGATAAAACTTTGCTCTCTCACCAATTACTGAAGGCTTCGGTGCCAGATGGTCGCCAAGCAGTTTCCAGAGGGTGTCGTAAGACTTGCTTGACGGAAGGTCAGGGGCGGTAAGTGACTTGAGTAGGGCGTACGTCTTCGCCCCTATTAGGCTCAGGAACGCGTGAACCTTGCCTGCCTCCTGCACTTTGTTGAAGTGGAGAAACGATGTCAACCGCTCGTCGTACGATGTCCAGTCGCTTGCGGAGTCGTCAAAAGGCTCCATGTGGCCAATTCTTCCCACCACTTGCGTCACTGGATCTGCCATCCCTGCTGTTTCGGTAGCTCGCAATGCGGCAGCGACAGCCCCAGGAACTTCGAACAGGGTTGAACCTTTCTTCCGTTATGCCAGCGCCGCTGCAGGTTCGAAGCAACTCGTCGCCAGATGTTACGTCCCAAAGACCGGAGACAAACGTAGAACAGTAGCAAGCACTTTATTGCTACATCGTGCCGCAAGTACGACGGTACAAAAGGAAATGCAAAGTGAGGGGGGAGGCAGCCGAGACATGCCAGCTTTATAGTTATCGCAGTCGGGTCACATGATTACTAGGCAGCTTAGCTGGCCGCTGTTATCAACAACACGTGGCGCTATCGCATACATGACAGTTTCCATCCAGTATGGACGTTTTTATGAAATACACGACTCACACGAGATATTTCTATCAAGAACTTACTGTGAAAGAGTTTGCGGGGTGAGGTCATGGCACCCCACCACTAACTCACGCCTCTGATCAATAAATATTGAGGTGGCACATGCGCGCTAGTGCGTTGAGATAAGTGTAAATAGATTTTAGTATAAACGTAAGGTAATATAAGGCTGACAGTAACGCTGAAGATGAGTAGATATGACCATAGGTCGGCAATTAGAGGTGGAGCTCACTCAGACTCATTCACGAAATGTATTTTGCGCTTAGCGCTCACTAGGATTCAGATTTACCAATAATTTCCTCAACCGGACTCAGACTCACCAAAACTTTCCGTAACCAAATTCACTCGGCCTCAAGCTCACCAAAATATTACTCACCTAGACTCACTCAGACTCACACTCACAGCCTATCCGAGTCTAAGTGAATCTGAGTGAGTCGACTCATGAGTGAGTTTGCCGATCTATGGTCTGCGAGCCTTGTGTTGGCTGGTGTTGAGCGAGGCTTCGGCTAAAAAGCGGATACGACTGCGCAAATAAAGCTTCTCTAAAAGAAAACTTTGATTAATGGATCTCAATCAGGCGTATGATATTCTAGGATAAAAGTCAACTTACCAGTGCGGCATAACCAAACAACGAAAGAAAGAAACAGACAACGAGCAGTGGCAGAGTGAGCGCTGGCTTTGTCGTTTGCCTTCCAAGTCGTTCGCTACTTTTTACGCTTCGTAAAATTGTACATCAAGTATAAGTTGCCAAAGTTAAAGGAAACTCGTTTCTGTGAAATAATAAAAAGAAATGGCTTACTACGTGCTCCTTCACTACAAAATCAACTGTTTTGACGCAAGGAAAGCGCTGAAGCCAGACGCGTCTTCGAGGTGTCCGGGCTCTTCGTGAACAATACCAATTCGAGCCAAGTCCGAAGCTCACATATACCGTCATTCCCACGCATACAACAGCTCAATAACGCCAGCTTTCCCTCTAGGTAATTGTGAGAAACTCATGGGCGCCGCCATTCGCTCTATTGCGCTTTTATGTAGGGGCGCCCTCGTCGTGAGGCAGTAAGCTCCTTTAATTCAACCTTTCGATGGTTACTTGGAAAAGT
The DNA here is from genome assembly GCF_013339695.2 of Rhipicephalus sanguineus. Classification (NCBI taxonomy): domain Eukaryota; kingdom Metazoa; phylum Arthropoda; class Arachnida; order Ixodida; family Ixodidae; genus Rhipicephalus; species Rhipicephalus sanguineus. The sequence goes on from NC_051179.1 coordinate 197,504,313, forward strand.
GTTGCAAGGCCCCTTTCACCTACCACAAAGGTTTAATGATGGTCACGGACGTTAGTCGTATGGATGGACATGCGCCACCAGGTCCATCCATATGGGCGTATTCGCGTCAAACGGTACACAGATGCCAAACAAATGTCATTGTGCAAGCTGTCATATGTCAATCTAGAATATACAATCAACTCCCTCTGTGAAGACACCTTTCACCTTCGTGTTACACCGATTGTTATGACGGAGTGATCAACCATTTTTTTTTCTTTTCAAAAAATGTGGAACGAAATCGTCGAGTGCAAGCAGCGATGTTTTTTTTTTCAAAGAAAAGGCATTGTCATGCTACAAATAATATAAATTTAAGAAGGCGCCTACGCTGATCTGAGGCACTGTGACAGACTGTGTTCTTTTTTGACAGAGGCGCGACTTGGCGGCAACAGTGACAAAAATGAAGAGACGGAGGGATGGTTTCGCTCCCTACTTTGTTGCTTCTGCATTGCTCCAGGTGCAAGCGTTGTTTTTATTTTTTCACACAACCATATTGCTCTCAGAGGGGCATTATATGGCGATGATTGCGGGCTGTTTTGCGTTGATGGTTTTTTATGAACATCGTTGTCCCACGGTGACCTTCTGGGGCCCTTTTTAATTTTTAGCAACTTTTTAGTTCGTATATTTCAGATGTTGCAGTAATGTTTAAGAAATATTAATTTGGGAGCTCCACATTCAGGTCATTTCGGAAGATTGGAGGGACAGAGATAGATAGATAGATAGATAGATAGATAGATAGATAGATAGATAGATAGATAGATAGATAGATAGATAGATAGATAGATAGATAGACAGACAGACAGACAGACAGACAGACAGACAGACAGACAGACAGACAGACAGACAGACAGATAGATAGATAGATAGATAGATAGATAGATAGATAGATAGATAGATAGATAGATAGATAGATAGATAGATAGATAGATAGATAGATAGATAGATAGATAGATAGATAGATAGACAGACAGACAGACAGACAGACAGACAGACAGACAGACAGATAGATAGATAGATAGATAGATAGATAGATAGATAGATAGATAGATAGATAGATAGATAGATAGATAGATAGATAGATAGATAGATAGATAGATAGATAGATAGATTAAGGTGCAAGAGTGCTTCTGGAAACCACTACTACCGGATTTGGCACCATTATCTATTTAACAATTGATCCTCAATGTCCTTGATACTTGCACTGCCACTCGGCAGAATCAAACAAAGAGGCCTTTGTACAGCCTTTGACTTCGGGACCACCTTCTGCATATACACATTCAGTGATCTTTTTTAATCATAACAATAAACTGATTCTAAAATGTGACGCCTCATCACGCTTCGCAGCTTACAAGGACCACCATCGGTGCGCGGCACCTGTTCATGCTGGAATCAAACTGCAACTACTATGCTTCTGCTGGCGTCTGTGCTACTTGCTCTCAACTGCGTTTACCTGCAGCAATGCAGGGTGTTCGCCGCACCGGCACGATGGCGCGCGGGCCCCTTTATGGGAGGAGAAGTTGCGGCCACCAAGTACGTGGAGTGGGGTATTACTATCCTGCGTTTGCTATTCACGCATGACGACTGCAATTGCTATTCCGACGCTCTGTATAAAGCCAACCTATTTCCCGTCGTTTGTTCGCGCAGGTAACCGCGCCACAGCAAGTGAATCAACATGAACTTGCGCAATTATAATGCACACACACAAACACACACAAGCGGAGCCAGCGGACAAAGAGGGAAAGAACAAGGGAGCACGTTCTCAAACGGATGCCTCCGATAAAAGTGTGCATTCATGAATGCGAAAGTTTAACCACATCGTGACAAGGATTGTAACCTGGTGCACACTAAACAGGCTACACATTACAAAATGTAACTTAATTTTCTCAGCTAAAGGAAAGCCTATTACAAGGTCTCTACTTCAGGGTCTTCAGGCTACCTTTCATTACAACAGATTTTATCATACTGACAGCGTAGTCTTGCGTGTCATGTTGGATGAACGCATTTAGGCTTTCATAAACTGATCTGAAAGAGCTGAACACGAGTAAAAAGCGTACAGAACACCACGAGCACAGTTGTGTGTATGTTGATTAATCGTGTCCACGGATTATTACGCAGTTCAATAACGTCCAAAAGCTATGAGCCAACTAGGCCGCCCGAACGCCTCACTGATACACGCCTAAAACTTGAGAGCATGTATGATTCTTCAGAAAGAAGGTTATGAGATTAGAATATTAATCCAATATTTATTAAATTAAATATCATTTCATTATTTATTATCAACTATTAAGTTCACAATTATCGTAATGCGACGACATTATTTTCCCTGTACAACGATTTCATTCACAGGCAGTATAGCAGCTTTCTAGGCAGGTTGGAATAGTGAACTTTGATGCCTAGAAAAAATTATACTGAAACGCATAGACAAATTTTTACAGGCTCAGAACATAATCCCTGATTGTCAGTATGGACTTACAAAAACCGTTCTACGGAAATTGCTCTGCTTCGTCAAAAAGAATTGTCATGAGTAAAGGGGCACGGGGCACGTGCCGGACGGCGGAATGCGGCGATGGTGTGCGCGCCACGGAAATTCCCCGATGGTGTGCAATGCTGCCACGTCCTCGCACACCAGTGGCCGGGGAAGGGCGCGTGCCACGCGACCCGAGCTGAGGTGACGGACCCCAGGACAAGAGGCAGGCATTGTTCGGTGGAGGTAGTGCAAGCCACCGTCTTACCAACGACGAGAGCAGCAGGGCCCCGTTCTGGAGGCAGCGGCACGATATGACTCGGGAGGTTGGCCGTCGACCTTGGTGTCATCCAAGTGAGGCTCCCCGCGCTTGCGGCAGCCTCATCACAGCAGTTCGCAGGGCACCTACGGCACTACCCCAGCTCGGCAAGACGACGACAAGTGCCTGCCAGGATTATTATTCACTTATTATGTCACGTATCTCGGAAGCGCTTGCAACGTGGGATGGGCTTGAGAGAGGAAGAGAGAGGCGGGAGACCGTGGCGTCACGGCAAACAAACTTTATGTCACACACCACGGCAAACAAAAAATTAACACACTCAGGCCTCAATGGCCTATTCGATCGAAGGGTGGCTGCTTCGGCTAGTTGGTAGGCCATGACAATTGTTATAGCGCCAACTCAGGACAAGGCCGAAAGGTACAGGAAGACGAGCGCTCGTCTTTGTGTACCTTTTGTCCTTGTGCTCAGTTCGCGCTATAACAATTTTCTATCCGTCCATCACGCGCGCCTATTGGGCTCCGTTACTCGTCTTTCGGGTAATTCTGCCTTAGAGCGTGCAAGCTCACAGCCAGCTGGTGTTCTCATGACTTTTTGAGGGCTGCGCAAAGGCACTTAGTGGCGATGCCATGCTTAACCTATTTTGAAAGCGCCAAATTGTAACCTCAGATTCCTTTTTTTTTGGCCAAACCTGATACTTCTAGCGCACACACTGCAGCAACCAACTGCAGGCCATGATCAACGGGCATCGCCAGTAAAGCTATGGCCACCAGCATTCCTACTGTCTCTTGTTTTTTCCGTGTCTGCACGGTATTCTAGATGCGAAGTATCTTATGGCGGAGTTGAATCCGGTGGTGGTGGTGGTGGTGTGCGGCGTGACCACCCTTACTGTGCATGCGCATACCCTCTCCGCACACCTCCTCTCCACTTTCCTCACCATTCCTCCTGTCCACTTCCCCTCTCCCCTCTCCACTTCCCCTCTCCTCTTCGCCTTTCCACTCTTCCTCTGAAACGCGGGCTAGACATGCCGAAATTCTCTCCTGCGCCATAGAGTTAATATACTGACTCTAGAGGAAAAGCTCGCCATAGGGCCCATGCATTGAAACCTATAACCACATGTGTTCCGCCATGATGGAACAAAACGATCGTTGCCAGCGTTGCCAGACCCTGAGACGCTCGCTATATTTGACGGTAGTAATCAGTTTTCATCTACCAACCTAAGCCAGCTACGCGCTGTTCAGAGAACATCAGCTGTGTTTTGATGCGTGAAGCCGTGTGTTAGTGTACGGTTGACAACAGTTAAAATTTCCACCTGTTTGGGCATGGTTTTTACTAGGCACTCCCTACCAAAGTTTCTCCGTTCGCTGGCACAAAGGTCACTCGACAGATTCGCAGCTCGAAGCAAAGTCCGTAGGCCGTGGTCGCGCGCTGATTCGACTTGCAATGGCGAGACACCTGTATCCACGTTCTTTTTCAGCTAATTGCTGCCGTACTTCAGCGCAGAGAGCCGTAAAGCAGCAAAATGTCGATTGCAGCATGCAGCGGCGAATGTGAGTGAGACATCTTCCGAAAGCTTCAATCGAAACTAAAGTTACATGGCCCACGAAGCTTTATCGCCGTTAAAAAGTCTAAAAAAAATCTGTTGCGACTAGTTCGTACATAACTTTCAGGGCTTGTCTCATCTCTTCTTTGCCGTCCGTCCTGGTTTGCACTGATGCACTGAAGTTTCCAGCTCGAAAGAAAAAAAGGCTGTCACATGAAGTCGAGTGGTATGCGGCGACAGAAAACGCACACAACGGGATACTATGACAACTACGAGATACACGACGCGAACGAAGTTTCAGGGGCTTTAACACGACGCGCAAACCGGCGCAGTCGGCGGCAAGCAGGCGGCAAGCACACACTCGCGTACTCGCGAGTGTTGATATGGTGGTGCCATCTAGTTAACCACCCTGCAAACGCTCCTTTCCGCGCGCAGTAAATTGCATAAATAGCCGTCGTATTCTTTCGTAGAAGTATTCAAAATAAACACAAAACAATATCCGCAAGTTTTTAATTGTGCAGATGCTTCTTTAGGATTCATAAGTGACGGCAAAAATGACAACGTTCCAAGATGTCAGCGTTCTTGTGGTTATAGGTCTCGCGGCCCAGCTTTTCCTCTAGAGTCACTATATTAACTCTATGTCCTGCGCAACGCCGCGATGAGCACCAGCACATGCGTGTCCCCTCCCCCTCTCTCTCTCCTCTCCTACGCTTCCCCCCTCTCGCACGGCTGTCGACCGCGTTCCCCGCAAGCCCTGTGAGAATTAACGACCAGGCTAGAGGGAAGACAAGATGCGCGCAGCGTTCCTCTTCGCGTTCCACGACGCGAGGTCGGTAGCATGCCCAACGAACGCCAACGGCACGCGATCGTGCAAGTGCTCCGGCTTCGCATCGCCTCATGGTCCCCTTTAGCGGGAAATGGTGTAATGTTTTTCCTATATCGCCTAAGCGCTCGAAATGCATCAAAGTTCACAAGCATTATCTTCTCATACTCTTGCGCACTTGATGCCCTATTCGTATGGCCTCTGTTCGAAAGAATAAACATGAAACTTGGAGTCTAACATGGCTTCACAAGTGGTGGAGTTCTACTGCCGGCGTGAGGGTAATAACCAGTGCTGGGCAGTATCGAAGATACATGTATCTTAGATACTATCTTAGATACTCTATGGGTATCTTGTATCTGCATCGCGATACGTCTCGAAAGACGAGTATCTGTATCTGTATTTCCGATACATTCGATAATGTATCTTGTATCTTAAGATACAGGATACTTCTATCGCAACACAACCGTGCAAAACAATAATCGCTGGCCAATCTCCGCTTCTCAAGGTGGTACTGGTGCCACTAAGCGATCTCAATAAGTCTAAGGGCACTGACGTTATTTTATTTTATGCCAGAGTCGTCCAGCGAGGGTAGAAGATCAGGAAGACAAGCGCGCGGACGTCTACGCCCAGCCCACGTACCTTTGTTTTCTCGATCTGTTTGCTTTTTAGTTGCGCCATTGCCGCGACACTTGCTCTTAGCAGCTGTCCTGCGCCGCGTACTCCAGTGCGTGCGGCGTCTATCGTGCAAATTTTGATATTCCTACAGTGTCGTTATTGAAGATTTTCTTGCGTCTTGCTCCGTAACGAAATGTGAAGCGTGCATGAATGGGGTTGGTTTGCGTCGTGTGAATTTTACATATCAACGATTGGAAGGATCTCGTGGATGTAAGTTTGACTTGTATGCAATGAATTAACTTATATGCATATAAGCTTTTAACAACTTTAGCGCCACTGGCACTGAAGCTGGATCTAAAAGAGCAAGCATTTACCTAAGAGAAAATATCTTGGCTTACCGTATTTTTCACTTCCTGCTACATTTGTTCAAAGTACCAACTGCTACATTTGTTCAAAGAATTTATGAAATCATGATGTCATTATTTGCACAAGTGGTGTCTTAACTGTCATTTTGCATCCCATACATTACCCAGGTCTCTGCACTGTTTGTCCGGTCTGGTCACTGCAGTAGGTCTTTTGTAACGCGCTCCCAAAATAAGATCTCTGCTTTATTCTTCTGTCTGCTTTATTTCTACTACTGTTAACACATTTACACGTTGCCAAGGCAATTTGGGAAACAAATATATAATTATGTGGGCGTACTTGAGCATACAGTACAAAACGTTTTGCTTACCGCTTAGGAAAATAGCGAAATTGACTTTGCATTATAATAATGGAAATCATTACGAGCCATCTTAAAGATATTAGGAAGGATATCCGAGAAACGTTGTTTTACTGAATGCTCCCTTTTACTCATGAGCGTCCCAACGAGCCGTTTCTGGCAATTTTCCATAGGCACTGAATTTTCTATTGTCTGAACAGGTGTGTTGACGATACTTCATGCTCATAGCTATTAAGGGCGCCCTCTGTATTGTGTTTCTGCACTCATTCAATGTGAATGTTTGACACACAACCACCTCTCTATTTTGCTTATATTTTTTTTTTGCTCTTCTAGGCCTTCTTAAATATTTTTCGTATTACTAATCGCTACGTAATGTCAGCTAAAAACGGCAATAGCGCCAATAGCGGCGGCGTCCTGCGACGCTCTATGCAACTATACAATACATCTGAGATGTTTCTGTGTTGCACATGTTCTCTTGTTGAAAAAAAATTGCTAAAAAATTACAAGAAAATTCGACGACGCAAACCACCGAGAAGAAAAGGCGAAAGGAAAGAGCGTCAACTCGCAACTGACTTTATTCTTGCAAATCCACCGCAATATATAAAGCATGCCACACATGCGTAATAACATACCATGCGTCACATCCAACATTCGGCCACTCTCAATGCGTGTGCTAGTTCAGATATCTGTCAAAACATTAAATTCAGCTGAACGCAGTACGACCGACGTATCGCTAATACATATATCTTTTTTTCTTTTGGATGAGGTATGCTTCTAGCATCTCTCGCTCAATCACCTCCTTGCCTCTACCTAGAAGAGTGATATTGGCAAATCTTGCCTCACATCCACACGTGCTGCAGTGCATAGGCAAATTTGCCAATAGGTTATTCTTTATCGGAAGAATATGCTTGATCCCTCGCTCGATCGTTTATGCATAGGCCGGTCTGTCCGATGTAAAACCCTTCCACAGGAGAGCGGAATTTCGTAGACCACTCCCGTTGCACAGGTGACGTAGGGCCTCGCATGCACGTTAGTGAGTCTATCAACAAAGATTGCACGTTAGTGAGTCTATCAACAAAGAATTCTTTACGCCAGCAGATAAGTAGAATATGAAAATTCATTGCAGTTTTACGTCATCTGCGTATACACCAGGGGTCTCAAACTCAGCTTACAGCCAGCGGGCCGCCGTCGCGAAATTTAGTTCCATGGTCCGGGGCGGTGAAGATGGTGGGAGAGAGTTTCAACAAAATTACGATTTAAAGGAAGCCTTTCCCATGTCTCATATATAGGCCATTTCTGAAAGAGATTTGGAGTCAGGATTCGAGAAACATCGATACCGATGTACACAACGAGTGAAATCTGGACGCATATTGTGAAATATAGAGTTTTTGTTCCATTGTTATGTTTCAGCACATGGTGACCACATGTTCCTCACGAAAGGAATGCTTGAGACCAGTCATGTCTGTGCAGTTCACGGACATACTCATTTCGAAAATAAAAACAAATGGGATGAAGACGGTCATGAGTGTGGGCCGGGCCGCTAGCGAAAGGTCTCAAACCACTAGTACACACCATGCGTTCCACCCCCCCCCCCCCAAAAAAAAAAAAAAAAGAAAATGTCGCTACCAGCGCTGCTGCTGCTGTACACCTGTCCGGATATACGGTATTGTGCAAACTGTCTTTTACGGACAAGGCAAAATTCCACACCGGTATTTGCGCCGTCGTGGAAAGGCTTCTTAATGAAGTTATTGTGATTATACGGCTACCCGCTAGCTGGTCGGCAAGCTGAGCAGCGACTCCCATCAGTTGCAAAAATAACAAGCAAGAACCGCTCTCAGCGAAGTGTATAAGGAACTGTCCTGTGAAGAAGTTAAAACAAACTCCAATAAGTTGTTTTGGATTGAAGATAATGTACTTTGAGCAAGAAGGGCAATACTTTCGAGATACTAACAGACATTTCTTTCAAGTGAAACAAAATAGGTCACTGCTAAGAAATTTTCAAGCAGACATTTTCGCACATTGGCGTTTGCTGCTACATTATATGGATCTATATTAACAAATTTGATAATGTATCGAAGTATCTTAAGATACAATTGCCAAGTATCGTATCGGATACAATTATTGCGGCAGTATCTTGTATCTGTATCTCCAATACTTCTTGCCTGAATATCTTGTATCGTATCGCGATACAATTTCAAAGTATCTTTGCCCAGCCCTGGTAATAACGTACCGCACAGTACTCGCCGGTTTCACCAATACTACATCCAGAGATCCGTTTTGGTCGCCAAGGCATGGCCTCCGAGATGGGGGGCGCGCGGCGGGTTTCTCTCCGGCCGGCTCAATCGCCGCGCTCCCCAGCAAAAAAACGAACATCGCGTCGCGCGCCCGGCTACCGCGAGATGGCGCACTCACTTGGGATTCCGCGTCAGCGGAGACTGCGGCAGAAAGCTGAGCGCGCGGGATTACAGCGTGCGCATGTTTCTTTTATTGCGATAGCAATTATATGGACAGTCTCGGCTGAATTCTGCCGTCGCCGCCGTCATGCACCGTATATGTATAATTATGTATATATATATATATATATATATATATATATATATATATATATATATATATATATATATATATATATATATATATATATATATATGCCCCAAAGAAAAATAATTCAGAAAAATGCTTCCGAAGCGCGTAATCGAACCAGGGACCTCTTGCACCGCAGCGAGTGGCGCTACCCACTACGCCACGAAACGCAGATCCTCCACGTAGCTAACGGCGAGCGTTATATACACACCCTTTACCGCTGGACGGACTCAGAGACGGCCCGCGCTTATAAGCGTTTCTTAATTACCAGCGAGATGGCGCTACGAGCGCGACGGGCGCATTTAAAAGTCGTCGGCGAGCTCGCTCGCTTCTTCTTATATTTGCGCAGGGAGAACCTTGCCCTTCCACTGTCTGCTCGCGCAGTTTTCTCGTGGTGAGGGGAAGAGGGATGTTTCACGCTTTCACCGTGATGCCCGCGCTCATGTTACGGAGCGTACGAAAGTCACTCGAGCTCAAGGGACGCCGCTAAACGAACAAACAGAAGATGAGCGCGAACTATCAAGTGTCACAGCTCGACACTTGAAGCACGCTAGTTTCCTTCGCTGCTTCGGCCGCCTTTGCAACAGGAGCGCTGTTCAAACTGAGAGTATCCAGTGGCGAGCCTCAATTCGTATAGCATTAGTTTCTTGCTACGCATTCATTGCTTCGCCCTTGCGGCGAAACTGTGACTTCTTTTTCTGCGTACGATCAACCATTGCCGCCAGGATCTTCTGGATGCACTAAAGGCAAGTATTTTTTTCTGTTAGTAACTGAATTTTCCTGATATAAATTATTGTAAGGAGGTATCAATTCGTCTGTGGTAGCGTTACTTTTTTTTCATTACGGTCCATTTTGTCTCGGCGCGAAATACCTTGACTTGAGAAATATACAGCGGCATTCTAGCATTCTTCCTTTCTGGAGACGTGTATGTGTGAAAACTGGGCTAATTTTCTTCGTTGAATCATATTGCCCTCCTATCGTGACACTACGTTTTAATATTTGATCGCGTACGGATATTTACGAGTTGGTCAACCGAAGCACGGTTACGCTCTAGATAACTGAGTGCCCTGGTGATGTCACTGAAGTAAGATGATAAGTAATTTTGCCGGAATATTGTTGAAGGCTTTGATTAGCCGACCTACATTTACTCCACAAGTCGTTCACAGTGAAAGTGCCTGAGTTGTCATCGCCTCCTTTTTCGTCGTCCGGATTTTGCTTACGTTTTGTAGCACAATGACAATATCAGTATCGTGTTCATTTACTGTGCTGTCGACTGCATCCAAATCAATCAATCGATCATAAATGAAAAAAACGCGCCTGTAACCAGTCCATGGTCGTCGCAGAACCGGCGACTTTCAGTCTAGACCACGGTCTAGACGTATCGCGACCGTCTGCAACCTCCTCCCTGTCTCCTGCGGCGCGACGGGAGGTATTTCGAAAGGGAAACTGGGGAAGCCTCGTGGGCGAGTGCGAAGCATTGTGCGCTATGCGAGCGCGGTTTTCGCGCCAGACTTGATGGCACCGGCGACATCGCGGGGAGAGAGCATGACGACTGCTGAGGCCGAGTGCCGAGTTTGGTCGGCTCAGTTAGCGTTCCCCTCCAGCGTGCGCTCGACCTTATTTCTTTGTAACTCGCTGATGCTGCGGCGTTTGCACGGTTTTTTATCTTGCGTGCTTGTGTCGCTGGCGTTCTGCGTAAAGACGACAACATTTTGGCGTGGAAGTGGAAATGAATGTTTGATTCAATAGCAGTAATTTATTAATTGAAGTTGCAGACTATTTACGGCTATATAACTGAAAATCTGTCAGTGATGTCTTTTGTTGTTGTCGTTGTTCTTGTTGTTAGAAAAAACGCTGTGAGGTCCTGTGTCTTCTCTTTAATTTCAGGAATATGGCATACTGCTGTGTACCCCTCTGCAAGTCGAATAGCAAAAAGAAGCTTGGGATCAGTTTTCATGAATTTCCGGGAAATGAGACGTATAGGCAGGCTTGGCTGAAGGCTATATCAAGACAGGATTTCGTTCCGAATGAAAATTCTAACACCAGTTTAGTCTGCAGTCTGCACTTTGTCGATTCTGATTTCTCTAGTTCCACAATTAAGCGGCGGCGCCTCAAGCCAGATGCTGTGCCTAGCGTTTTTAGCGAATACCCACGCTACATGCAGCCTATTCCGCCTTAGAAAAGGCGCAAATTAGAGCGACAGTTTTCAATCTCTCATCAGAAAACCCCGACATCAACCACGGCACCAAAAGAGGGACGGGAGGAAAATGCCGCTGAAGATTTCCGCAGTGAAGATATTTGCGCATCACTTGTTTCTACAAACATTCTGGCAAGTCATCCATCAACCCCGACGCGGCCATGTCCTGACGATTCAGACGCCACCCAAGAAGCTGCGCTTTCAGTAGAATCTCCCGTACAAACTCATTCTCTTACGCCACGTAAGCGTTCTGATGTCATGGCTATAAATCGGATGGGATCACAAACGTTTAGGATTAACAAGAACATTCGAAAACTGCGAGAAGAAAATGAACGACTCAGAGAGAAGCTTGCAAAGTTCGAAAATAACACAGTGCATTCAGCGGTAAGAAAATGTTTGCAGAGGGTGGGCAGTTCAACATTTTGCCTTGAAGACTGCTTGATTGAGCAGATCTTGAATGCAGGGAGACAACGTCCTGTGTGGTCCCCAGATTTTGTAAGGGAATGTGTTGTTCTTTATTACCTCTCTCCGAAGGCATATCGCTGCGACAGGCATATCGCTGGAAGGCATATCGCTGCAAGTCATGCAGCGACAGTGGTGTCACTCCACTAATGAAAGAACGTCTCAAAGCAGAAGTGAATGAACTCAGAAAAGAAGCACGGCTCTGCTCACTGGTTGTAGATGAAATGGCCATATCATCTAAATACATATATGACCGAAAAATGGACTGCTTCTTTGGGCAACAAACCGCCAGAGATGACCCCACTGCGCAAGGAAACACAACACTTGCAAACAAGATGCTTCGCTATGTGGCCGCAGGTTTGTCAACAGCCTACAGAATCCCATGTGGCTTTTTCTTTACTAATAGGTTGAGTGGTAAGAATCTATAACAGTTAACAACTCATGTGATTGCAGAAGTGGAAAAATGTGGACTCCAGGTTGTACGCATCGTCACGGACCATCACAAAATAAATGTTACTATGATGCGCCGCCTCGGCAATGGTTCTCTTAAACCAGTAGTAACACATCCATCCAATGCAAAAAGGAAACTGTTCTTATCTTTTGATCAGTGCCACATACTAAAGAACGTTCGAAGTCTCTTTATGGAAGGCGATATGACCGACGGAACGCTACGAATAACGGGAAAGTTCGTGAAACAGCTCTACGATTTTAAAGGAACGAGACTGTAAAGCCCGTGCGATTCCTCACTCAGAAGCATGTTGAACCCACAAACTTCGAGAAAATGCACGTTGGAAGAGCGGTGCAGCTTTTTTCAAACGAAGTGACTTCTGCAGTAGAATTTCTGAAGGTCTATCCCTCTTATCACCAAAAAGCAGAAATGTTCCGAAATGCTGGCGCAACAATAAATTTCATGAGAATGATACAAAAGGGGTTTGCCATTCACAACGTCGCCAATAGAACCGCACATGTAGAGCTTAGAAATCCAGACCAAATGCAGTTCTTTTGCAAAACTGATGAGCGCCTGCAGTGGCTTGAAGGGGAGTTCCCGCAATACCTCCAAGCCATAAACAAAGCCTGCAAACGAAATGCGAAGAAGTTTCTCAGTACTGAGACATATGAAGCGCTGCTCCTTACCAGCCAGTCCACCGTACTCTGTGTGAAGTATTTGCTAGATAGCGGCTTTTTTATGTTCTGACAAGAGACCTTTCAAGTGACTCAGTGGAGCTGCTTTTCAGTGCGCTGCGACAAATGTCAGGAGGCAACAACTGCCTAGATGCCGGGCTGTCACCTTCAGTCTGGAAAAGATACTACGAACTGGTATTGTGTGCGCATCACAGGCCTCGAACGTTGGACAATGCAGAGTGTTTCCAGGTATGGGCAGGTACTTTCTACTACTCATAGGGTAAAATTATTTCTGCGTGTTATTGTGCGCTTTCGCCAGTTTTTGTCCCTACCCCAAGCACTCCTCTATATTGTACCTTTATCATTTGGGAAGTTCCACCCATGTCTAAGGCACAAGAGCAGATTGTCTCATTACGTAGACTATACAATCTCAGTTTTTACTTGGCGCGTAGCTCACTAAGGGTGGTTGTTTGCAGCATACATAGTCCATCTGTCATTGTGAAGTTTCCTGCCACATGTGTACCAGAAGACCCACTTGCATCGAGCGAGGTATGCTTTCTTTGCGTCGTAACATCTGCGCTTGAGCTCTACACACAATTTCACTGTTTCGGTAAAGTTCAAGCGAAGTTTTTTATAACTCACATTTTGATGACGGGCGTCGTACACGGAAAACCCGGCGCCGCCGAGCGAACAGCACGCCAGGCATTGCACACGCAAAGCTTCGCTTTCCCTTATTTTCTTAATAGGGCAAGAAATCCTGAATTTCTTACATTCTTTGCAAAGAAACGTTCCTGTCCTATACTGTTTCAGTTTGGCCCTACCTCCTGACGTACTGGACAACATTGACGCGGTGCTCAATGTCTTCAGTGCAATGCCCGGTTAGTACGCAATTATTCTCTTTCTGAAGTCATTTATCGAAAGAAAATAGACAAGCAAACAACGCTTCACATCAAAGCAAGATAACGTCCTCAGCTTCTTTCTCTGATGTCAAGCGCTGTTTCGTCGCCTTAACTTATCTATGCATATCAAATATTTGCACTCGCAGGCAGGCTGAAATATATAGGTCATCGTACGCTCCATTAGTAGAAGCTTACTCCTACGCTGAATGCTTTATTCGACTGTTAATTTTAAAGTTTCTTTCGTTTCAGAGCTGACAGTCTCTGAGAGGGCGCGCATTCTTTGTTAAGTTAAGCTGCCCTTCAAGTTTTACTTCAGCCTTGTGTGTTTGGAATCAGTGCATGAAGAGGCTTTAACTTAGTAATTTGCGCAACGAAAGTGATTCGATACCCATTATTCATGGATGCCAAATCACCTGACCTCACTAAAGACGTTGTTTGACAATGCCCAGTTACTACAATATGAAATTTCCTTTTTTTTATTGATCATGCACTACACTATTTTTTTCCAGCGCGGAAACTGCTCTCAACCGCAGCAAATGCGAGCATCGCATACATCGCCAGGCTTCGTGGCAAGGGCTGTTGAAGAGCGGAGAACTTGCACGGCTTAGCCCCCTCCTCCTCTTCGCCTGAACTTGTAAGGGCTTATTAGCCTCTCCACACGAGGAGGTCTCACATTCCCTAAGCCTGACTTTGTAGCAGTTTAGCAGCCGTGAAAAAAGCTGTTGATTTTGCTGTGCCGCACATTGGGACGAAGGATGTACGCAAGAAACTTGCAAACATCATCACTCCATACTTAATTAAGTGCCCCCTATTTATGTGTCCGGCCAGAGATGAACACGTCGGATGTACAGTGTCTACTGTAATTGACAAATATGTAAGAATACTGCTCGCAAACATAGGCACCACTCTCACAGACAGGGCACCCTACCGTAAAAGCTTATGTCAAAGCCCCTGCATCGCAAAGTGCTTCTTGTATAGGTTATATTGACACACCGTACAATAGTTCAGCGCTGTCTCGTGAGTAAGGGAATGCTTTCCCGACTAAGATGTTATACCAACTGAAGTCATCATACATGATTTTGTCGCGTTTGGGCAGCTACCTTGTGGTGCCGTAATATTCGTGCAGCATTTACTGCGTACATTCGTTGTGCCTTCATTCTGTGCATAGTTCCTCTTTTAGTTTACATTTTCGTTGTACCTATGGTATTGTATTCATGCAGCACTGAGCTGTCTTATGCGAATAATGCTTTTCGTTACGACTTTGCATTTTTTTGTTTATTTAATTTCCTCGCATGCATTGCAGTGCAATGATCGTTGCGCATATTTACCAGCAGCCTTTGCTTGCGTGATTTTTTCATGATCTTAGTTTTCGCTTCAGTTTACAATGTATATTGACTGCATGAAGCCACAATCTGCCACTTCACTCTGTGCGGATAATGCTTCCTTTATGCCGATGTCACTTTTTTACTTCTTTACGCTGCTGTGACGGCATTCACCTGTTATACAATGCCTGTAAAGCATTCCGTATAAAAGAAAGGGCCTGCAAGATGTTAATAAAAGAAATATTAAGTGTTCCTAATGGAAAATTTGAGTGCTGCTGTACGTGTGTTTTCATTTCGCTATATGTTGTTACACCGAAGGAAAAAAATTGCAGTGGCTTAGCTCGGCTATGCCAGGATATACGTAGCGTTAGGAAAGGTTCAGCTGATTATTCTGAGCTTTCCAGATTGTCTAGGATTAGCTAGGATTGTCATGCTTACTGCTGCTCCAATGACACACATTCGGCGACATCGTTCAGAACCGGTAGACCTGGCGGCATGGCCGGGTAACAATACCCATTGGTAACGCTAAAGAGCGGAGTGTTCTGCTTAACGAGAAAGTTCTTGCACGTTGTACAAACCCGCGCCACGGTTTCACCCCACTCAGCCGCCGCCACTAAACTAAACGTTTCACGCATGGCACTACTTAGCGGCGTCAAGTCTTTCATGTGCCATAGTCTTTCACACACGTCGCTCACGTATCCAAACGGAGTGTTTACGAAGTCTCTGTCGAAGGTCCGAGTCGCACTGGCGCTTTCGCTAAGTTTCACAGTATAGGCAGTCGATTGGCGAGCCTTGACGTCATCGACGGCGTCTTGTTGTTGCTGCTGCAGAGATGGTCGGGCACGTTGCTCAGCATCCTGGCGATTCCGCTTTGCTAGACGTTCCTCCTTTCCTCCCGGTGTCTCCCAGCACGTTTAGCCTTCCTCTGTTATTCTTCGTACGCTTAACCGCTAATAGACCGATGTCACCGAGCATACTGCGCATGCGCAAGATCGACGACGACTGACCGGCCGCCATCTTAGTTGTAGTTCTCGGAGCGCTTGTGCCGCTGCGGTTTGCAGGACTCTCCGATCAACTTGCGCCGTGTGAAGAAAATCGACTTCGATCAACATCGCATGTGCTTGACATTACTACTCAGACCTCTAGGTAAGTGTTTCAACGAAGCTTATTCTTTCTTACAGCGTAGTTAAAAATATCACGCTATATTGCACAGCTGTAGCGGCCGTCGGCCCGGCATAAACCGACGAGCCGGCGTGGTCTTTCCGTGCATTTATTCTGAAACAGAGAGGTTTGTGACCCTGAGCTGGTCGTCAGTTAACGTTTAGATTATGTAAGTGGTGTAGTCAACGTAAGGCAATGTAAAGGTAGTTGCCAAAGGCTGTATGGGCCGCTTCGCGGAAGTGAGAAGCATCGCGCTGATCGTATTTCGCTGCATTAGCGACGGGCATTTGCTAAACACATTCCGAGTGTGGTGCAGTTGGAGCTTTCCGAGCACTGAAAAACCGAGCAGTAAAGACGCACGGAAGTGCAGGTCCGATATGTTGTCGCTGTGTTGCGCGCTCGATTCTGCCGTTCTTGTAATGCGCCCTTAGCGGTCAGCTGATCCCGCCGATTACGCGCGCCTACGTACCGTCGCTCTGACCACCACCCAGGCGATACGCAACAAGGAGAAATATAGGAAATGGAAAGGCTGCTTTACATATTAGATTATCGTGACGCGCAGCCGAGAACGCCTGTGTAGTGGGTGGCGAAATGCCGATTTGTCTAGTTCGCTATCATGCAGCCGTCTCTGCTGCATCGGTCATCATGGGTAGCTAGCCACTGACTGGAATGTGCTAAGAAAAATTTGTCGCTCGCGGAGAAACGTGCTCGCCCAAGCACTTGAAATTTTACGGAGCCGTAGTTCGTGCCGCGTTCGTGCTGCATCGGTTATCATGGGTAGCTAGCCACTGATGGGCATGTGCTTTAAGGGCTAAGAAAATTCGTCGCTCACGGAAAAACGTGCTCGCCCAAGCACTTGAAATTTTACGGAACCGTAGTTCGTGCCGCGTTCGTGCTGCATCATCATTCCTTTTGCATTGATGGTTATTGTGTATGGATAGTTTGTTGCTAGCACTTTCCAAAAGCAGCTACGTTTTCAGTGGAGCTTTGTTTGTGGAAGACGACCAAGTTAGCACTTTAAGCAGCATATGGCTGTGGGAGTTAGCTGCATGTGTGCTGGTCCTCGTAGTGTGGTCATCTAAGAGTACGGTTGAAACAGTAAGAATAATCACGCCATATAAACCTTTGGCTTATGAAATTTTATTATATGACAAGCTCATAAAAGTGTGTTAGCACTTGACTATGGTAGGTTGCAGTATGCTAAATATTGTTTTGTCGCAGGCCTGTATATCGTGATCATGGCATGTAGACCTATAACCGACAACCAGGAAAAGTGGACCAGTCAGACAAAGTCACTGAACCCATTCTTTGGAAAAGAACACATCTATAGGTATGTACAACATTGTGTTAAAATGGAACCAATTTATAATAAGCCGAGACATGGGTTAAAGCTTGTTTTTCAGTGCGTCCCCTTGCCAGAACACATAAGTAACCTTTCTTAGGGTGATTATGCCACCACAAAATGTTTGTTGACAAATAACACCTATGAAATTTCTCCTTCAAGCACGTTGAGGAGCAAAATTATGACATGGCAATGAATGTAGAAATAATCTGAGCCTTTCGGAACAATAACGAAAATATGAAATAGTATGTGCCAACTTTTTGAATGCCACGGGGCTTTTAAGACAGACAGCATTCGTTAACTTTCAGCTCTTGCACGCAGCAGCTTGACTTAAATGACATTGAATTTTCAGCAAGCACATCCACAGAGTGGTATAAACATCTGCATGGCACATATCATTACCTAATATATTTTGGACCTGTTGTAGCATCACAAGGACATTTTTTCAGGGAGGTTACAGAGTAACAAACACCTGTATACAAAAAGTGCAGTGCAAGAATTTAATATTTTACTACAAAGATGAAAAAAAAGGGATGACAAATAGGAAGGATTTGAACACAAACAAAACTGGAAGCACAGAAAGAGAAAAAACAACTACATAATAAACCTACAAAAAGGGGCAGGTCATGAAAGCATCCGGCAAACAGTCAGTGTGTGCAACATAAAACTGCACTTACACACTGCAAAATAATAAGCTTGCTTAACGAGTGAGTGCTCCAAATCTGCTGGACATGCCAGGTAATGTCCTGTCATGTAGTACCAGAATGTGTCGCAAACTATGGGAGGCCTACTATCAGCAAACAGTGTCTGACACACGCGCATGATTCCACTTAATCCTTCAGCATTCCTCAAAAATGTGAGAGTTCATAAAGGCACGTGGAAACCTGCCAGCACACTGCGAGTTTGGAGTAAGCCAGTTAAGTCTGTGACATAATAAAAAATCCTCACACTGGTCTTTTTCATTTACTGAAGCGCTGCTGCGTCAAATGCTGACGTTTCAGACATTCTCAAGGATTGAGCTTTCACTCTGACAGAAATTGTTTGCCTTCTGTGTTCCCAGTTTGCTTTTAGTGTATTCTAGACATAGGTCGGCAAACTCACTCATGAGTCAGCTCAGTCCAACTCACTCAGACTCAGATCGAGCCATGAGTCTGAGTTTGAGTGAGTCCGGGGGAGTAAAATTTTCGTGAGTGTGAGTACGAGTGAGTCCGGTTGGGAAAAAAAATTTCGTGTGAGTGAGTCCAGTTCAGGAAAAATTTGGCAAGCCTCAGCCTGAGGGAGCCCTAAGCGCAATATATAAATTGTGAGTGAGTCTGAGTGAGCTCCATGTTTTTGCCGACCTATGATTGCAGATATATAACTGTGTTTGCAGTGTTGAGCTGCGGGTAGGTGCTTGTCCTTGGTCAGTAGCTTGTTATCGCTTATGCTTTACCAGCTGGATTGATTCATTAACTCAGTTGTTCAGCACAGTACACTGTGACAAAGGCAGAGAGAGAGAGAGAGAGATACTGTTTTATGAAGCTTGAGGGGTCATTACCACACAATTATAATCTTTCAGAACAGTTCTTGAACTCCAGTTATAAGTTGCAATTCCATAAAAATGGTATTATTCATTTTATTTATCTTTCCAGGTGTACATCTGCACTCAATAAGTTGCACACCATATGCTGACATTATATATTTCATGCAGGTACATAGAAAGCAAAGGTGCTCAAAAACATCGAGATGCTGGGATACGCCTCTTCACTTCAGGACATTTGCAGAAGCTGCAGTTTTTGGAAGGCAGTGGTGCAGAGACCGTTGTACGTGCAGAAGTGCTAGCTTCCATGACTACTAGGACCCTGTACAAGGCATCCATCAAGTTGTATAAATGTGATGGTGAGGTAGTTTCGGGGAGCTGCACCTGCGTTGCAGGCAAAGGTGCAGTGTGCAAGCACATCTGCTGTGTCTTGTATGGTTTAATGTACATTGCACAGCATGATCTGGCATCTGTGCCAGACTCTCTCTCGTGCACAGAGACAGAAAGACAGTGGTACCACCCCAGAGACCCCAGGAAGGTCACGGAAGATTTTGAGAATGTAGTCTTTTCCAAGGACACCTGCGACAGGATCAGCTGTGCACCAGAACGACACCAAAAACGAATTCAGTATTCATCTTTGAAAGCAGACAGAAAGGTGATGAAACACCCAGCCTGATAAACTTGCATGGCAATCTTAAGAAATGCGGCCTCGACTGCTTTGCCGACATTCTCGAGGCAAACGACTTCTTGCCCGTGAGAATTGCAGAAACAGCAAATTGTGCTGAAGAAGACAAAGGAATGCCGAAACGATGGCTTGATGCTGTAAAAGCTGGAAGTGCAGTCCAGTACACAGTTAATGACGTGAATGCTGTGGAGAATGCCACAAGGCTCCAGAGTGGATCACCCATGTGGCATCATTACCGGAAAGGAATTATAACTGCATCATCGGCGCATAGAGTGTACACATGGGTGAATAGTACGTGCAAAAGAAAGATGGGGCCCCATGATGTGCGCTCTCTGCTAAGCACTATCATGGGTAAGAAAGTGCGTGCTACTTATGCCATGAAGCGGGGCCTTTTATGCGAAGACAGCGCAAGGAAGGCCTTCCTTGAAAAAAAAAAACAGCACGTGGACATCGACGTGAGGCAGTGTGGTCTTTTTTTATGCCGCAACCATCCTTTCCTTGGGGCAAGCCCAGACGGAATCGCTACATGCAGTGGTGTGCACCACGCCTTTTGGAGATCAAAAGCCCCATGAGAATTGATGCATTTTGCAAGAATGAACTGCGTGGTGGATGCCTCAAAGCCAGCAGCAGGTATTTTACCCAGGTGCAGACACAAATGGGGGTTACCGGTCTGAAGAGTTGTGTCCTCTTCGTGTACAGTGAAGAAAAGTGTGTGCAAGTTCCTGTACTTTTTGATGAGGCATTCTTCACTGAGCTGGTGAAGTGCTGCAAGTTTTTTGCTGACCAGTACCTGGTGCCTTATTTCTCTGGAAATTGGCAGCTTTCTTAATCAGTGTAAATTTACTGTTCCTCTTTGTCATCCCTTTCTGCATGATTTATATTCTGCTGGTGTATGATGTACTATGCGTAATCTCACTTTAATGACGTGTGCAGAAAATTATCCTCGGTACTAATATATCCCATGTATCATGTATCTGGCCGAGGAGTGGCACAAAGCTGCTACATAGCAGCTCTCTATCTGTAATAATAAGTGTTGGGGCTTAATGTCCCAAAACCACGATATGATTATGAGACACGCCGTAGTGGAGCGCTCTGGAAATTTCGGCCACTTGGGGTTCTTCAACGTGCACCCAAATCTAAGTACACAGGCCTCAGGCATTTTCACCTCCATAGAAAATGCATTGTGTAACACAAGAAACTGCGAACATGCATCGTTCAAGCTGGTTTATGCGAGGAATACCCCAATGACGTTCAGTGCAATGTGGCCAAATGTCACCAACAAAGCCAATCTTGATCTCACAATTTATCTACAAATGAGCCAAAGAAGCAAGACTGCTTGCCCTCCTGCATATCAAGACCCAAAAGGATTGACACTCATTACTTCAATGTTCAACGATGCCACAAGGACTACCAACTGGTTTGGATTATGGACCTTGATACGACATAGCGAGAACCATTTGTGATGGTACTTAGGACCTTGCGATGTATGTGGACATATTGGTGTACTGGACTATGATGTCATGCTTGGTGGCATGACGGAAGAACTGTTCCTGCGTGCTACCTGAAGTTTGCCATCTGCTGCAGCCCATGCGATTATTTATTTTTATGTGACCTGCTCATATTACCACTGCTCAGCACAAAGCATGTGTCTTGCCACTATCTCTGTACTGCAAGTGTTTTTTGCCTGCACTGTGAATAATATATTTTCTCACCACAAGTACACCCCAATAAACAACTCATTCTGTACTGGTTAGATTGTTTGCGTCTTCACCGACACAACCACGTGAACAGTAATTTTGTTTGAAAGAAAAACCGTAGAAAAAGCTTTATTCCTAACTGTAGGAGGTCGAACGTGTCTTCGCTTTGAGCGCCTAAGAATGGTTTTGTCTTTCGTTAAAGTTTCAAGATGTTGAGACACTTACACTAGCAGCAACGTTTAGATAAAGCAATGAAACTGTACATAGGAGAGTATTCACTTATTATTCAGAGGGCATTAACGCATAATTTACAAGAGGTGGACAGAAACAAAGTAAACACAGTTATCTTGTACTGGCATAGTTCAAGCAGCTCATGAGCACAGAGGGAGACTGTTGGATCATGTGTGGGAACACTGATAATTTAATTGTACGCTGAAATTCTTTCATATGGCAGCCACTGGTTGAACATATATCAAAGAAGTTATCACACATGTGCGTAACGTGCATAGCAGTGCGTAAACCTTTCCTGCAATCAACAGTGCAAGGACATATTGATACATTAATGCAAGACATCACTTAGGCAACGAACAGTCCCTGAACATCATTGCTGACAGTCTCTTGAAAGTGCTGGTCACTGTGCCATCACTTTCACAAAACAAGCAATACATCACTTCCTTCTAGCGCATGCCCTTGTTTGATCATGCAGAAGTATTCAGATGTCTGAATGAAAAAGTGCTAGCTAACTGAAAACATGTGAGTTAGGACATGAGTGCTAATCTCGCATATTAATAAATACAGTAAAATCTTGTTAATTTGAAAGCCATTAATTCGTAAAAATTAATTCAGGCGCGCTCTCTGGTCCCGGCAGCATAAGTGTTGTTTAATGGAATCAAAACCCTCCTTAATTCGGTCATGATTGGCCGCACCCGGTTAATTCGGACGATCTCAAAGCGCACCCCACACGAAGCACCACAATCGTGTGGTGCAAAGGAGCGACAACAGTGTTCGCAGGCAACCGAAACGAGGTGGTGCAATCTGCATCACTACTGCCATCAGCGTGAACTGTATGGGAACAATGTTCCAGTTAATTTTGAGGTAGCACGTTTCGGGTTAGTGAAGACAGGAAGGTCGTGAGCCGCGGTTACATTGTAGACAAGGTCACAAGTGGCGAAAATTACTGCTTTTAAACTGCTCTATGAAAAGTGCAGGATTTACTTATTCGTCAAGAAAATAGAAGTGTATTGACATTACACACACTTAATTTTTTTCTTGATACTTTCGATAATTCAGAATTTAGTCAATTCGGATATTTTTTTCGGTCCTGTGAGATATGAATCAACAAGCTTTTGCTGTACAAATTTTTACGGGAAGATCAAGGAGCAGAGACGCACACAATGGAGCCACTGAAACAAGAGTTTGGCATTAACTTTTGACAATGTCTAAATTTCCTGACCATCTCAAAAAGCAGTTTTTCTAGTGTTCAGCTGGTGTAGTTTTCAGCAAAGGTGAATCAATGAAGTTAGACAACAGGGCACAGATCTGCCACACTTTGTTGAGTTGTTCAGCCATACTGTTTGGGAAAATCTGTGATAGTATTCTGAAGGTTTTCACCCTCCTGATGACTCTCTCAACATGTATTCGCACGCTTGCGATTCGTCTTGTTTCCTCTTCGTCTTTTCTGACAGCTGCGGCCGTCCACCCATAAAGGAGGAATGTTGGACCTAACGAACGTGTCTTACAATTCATCTGCAATAGTGAATCCCCTATCGGCCATGATGCTGCGCCCAGGAGTGAATTTATCTAAGATTCCACAGTGATTGGTCAAGGCCTTGTCCGACAAACGGCCAGGTGCTAGGTCCGAGACAAATGTCACAAATCCGTTGGGGCTGCAAACAATCAGTCCCTTGGCGGTATTGTGCTTCTTGTACAACGAATACGTCTCACTTTGAACGCGAAAAGATGACGGTGTTTCAATGAAGATCTCTGTGCAGTCGAGGATACCGTCCACGGTGTTGAATCCCTTGGAAAGGAAGGCTTGTGGGCGATACTTGTCACACAGATCTGGTGGCATCCATGTGGGCACCTGCATCATGCGATAAAAAAAAGCTTCTTCATTCCACAGAACCATGTTTGTGTGGATACACCATGGCAAAATATAAAGCATCAAAGTACTCACTTATATTCATTTAAAATATGCCTTAAAACTGAATTTGTGAGAAGCGACAACATGCAACTCTCCCGAACTGCTGCTCTTGTGAACAGAGCTCGGGAAGTCAGTCTACATTTTCATTTTGAACAGTGCAACAAATAGGCACAGAGAATGAAGACACGAGTGCCGACACTTGTACATATACGGATGATGCTTATTGTTTATGGCGTTTTTGCAATAAGCTTTGTTTCCCAAATAATAGTATATTGGCACATATCCATTTCGTATATAATTTTGTAAAATTTTCCTTAACGCTTCAGTTAAGAGAGGGACTGGTGTCATCCCTTCTTTATACATTCGTGGTCCGCCTCGGTGGTACAGTGGCTATGGTGCTCGGCAGCTGACCCAAAGGTCGCGGGTTCGATCCCGGCCGCGACGTCGCACTTTGGTGGAGGCGAAATGGTTGAGGCCTGTGTACTGTGTGATGTCAGTGCATGTTAAAGAACACAGATGGTCAAAATTTCTGGACCCTCTACTACGGTCTCTCATAACCATATCGTGTTTTGGGACGTAAAACCCCAGATATTATTATTATTGTACATTTGTGACACTGCTACATCATTACACTTGCATGATTACATCCTTATTTCAGTTGACCGTTGTGCATAAACTTGTTTGCGGTGTCACGTTTTTATTTATTAAACTTATTTGCATTGAGGAAAGAAATACTCTACTGCATCGCAGCACAAAAATAATGACTTACATGAACCAATATGACAGCAAAAGCTCACAAGTAACGCCCTTCCCACAATTGCCAACCAGCCGCTGTGAACGACACGCATGTTATTCTTAAGTCACATTTTCAATATTTCTGTCCACTGCCATGCAAATGAGACACAAATTATTTTCTGCTGAAAAAATACATCTAAATCGAGGCGTTCTTCCTACCTTCTTCATGCGATCAGACATATGGATCTTGGAATTAGCAACTGGCTTATCCATAGAGCTAGATTCTGTAGGCATGACACCTTTCCCTTCCCCTTGAACTCTCGTATTCTTTCTCTGAAAAAAACCAGTCCAATCTCTGGATAATTTGACAACCAATCAAGGCAGTTTCACTCATTCTGTATAGGCACAACAGTCCAAGCTTCATTCGAAGCCATCACGCATGGTGATCATGGTGCCCCCGCGCAAACTCGTTGCAGCCACCGGCTAACCGTGGTGTCAACCAGCAGCCATACGCTCAGGG
>NC_051179.1:197529278-197573095 GCF_013339695.2 Rhipicephalus sanguineus
TTCTTCGTTGAATCATATTGCCCTCCTATCGTGACACTACGTTTTAATATTTGATCGCGTACGGATATTTACGAGTTGGTCAACCGAAGCACGGTTACGCTCTAGATAATGAGTGCTGGTGATGTCACTGAAGTAAGATGATAAGTAATTTTGCCGGAATATTGTTGAAGGCTTTGATAGCCGACCTACATTTACTCCACAAGTCGTTCACAGTGAAAGTGCCTGAGTTGTCATCGCCTCCTTTTCGTCGTCCGGATTTTGCTTACGTTTTGTAGCACAATGACAATATCAGTATCGTGTTCATGTACTGTGCTGTCGACTGCATCCAAATCAATCAATCGATCATAAATGAAAAAAAAACGCGCCTGTAACCAGTCCATGGTCGTCGCAGAACCGCGACTTTCAGTCTAGACCACGGTCTAGACGTATCGCGACCGTCTGCAACCTCCTCCCTGTCTCCTGCGGCGCGACGGGAGGTATTTCGAAAGGGAAACTGGGGAAGCCTCGTGGGCGAGTGCGAAGCATTGTGCGCTATGCGAGCGCGGTTTTCGCGCCAGACTTGATGGCACCGGCGACATCGCGGGGAGAGAGCATGACGACTGCTGAGGCCGAGTGCCGAGTTTGGTCGGCTCAGTTAGCGTTCCCCTCCAGCGTGCGCTCGACCTTATTTCTTTGTAATCGCTGATGCTGCGGCGTTTGCACGGTTTTTTATCTTGCGTGCTTGTGTCGCTGGCGTTCTGCGTAAAGACGACAACATTTTGGCGTGGAAGTGGAAATGAATGTTTGATTCAATAGCAGTAATTTATTAATTGAAGTTGCAGACTATTTACGGCTATATAACTGAAAAATCTGTCAGTGATGTCTTTTGTTGTTGTCGTTGTTTGTTGTTAGAAAAAAAACGCTGTGAGTTCCTGTGTCTCTCTTAATTTCAGGAATATGGCATACTGCTGTGTACCCCTCTGCAAGTCGAATAGCAAAAAAGAAGCTTGGGATCAGTTTTCATGAATTTCCGGGAAATGAGACGTATAGGCAGGCTTGGCTGAAGGCTATATCAAGACAGGATTTCGTTCCGAATGAAAATTCTAACACCAGTTTAGTCTGCAGTCTGCACTTTGTCGATTCTGATCTCTAGTTCACAATTAAGCGGCGGCGCCTCAAGCCAGATGCTGTGCCTAGCGTTTTTAGCGAATACCCACGCTACATGCAGCCTATTCCGCCTTAGAAAAGGCGCAAATTAGAGCGACAGTTTTCAATCTCTCATCAGAAAACCCGACATAACCACGGCACCAAAAGAGGGACGGGAGGAAAATGCCGCTGAAGATTTCCGCAGTGAAGATATTGCGCATCACTTGTTTCTACAAACATTTGGCAAGTCATCCATCAACCCCGACGCGGCCATGTCCTGACGATTCAGACGCCACCCAAGAAGCTGCGCTTTCAGTAGAATCTCCCGTACAAAATCATTCTCTTACGCCACGTAAGCGTTCTGATGTCATGGCTATAAATCGGATGGGATCACAAACGTTTAGGATTAACAAGAACATTCGAAAACTGCGAGAAGAAAATGAACGACTCAGAGAGAAGCTTGCAAAGTTCGAAATACACAGTGCATTCAGCGGTAAGAAAATGTTTGCAGAGGGTGGGCAGTTCAACATTTTGCCTTGAAGACTGCTTGATTGAGCAGATCTGAATGCAGGGAGACAACGTCCTGTGTGGTCCCCAGATTTTGTAAGGGAATGTGTTGTTTCTTTATTACCTCTCTCCGAAGCATATCGCTGCGACAGGCATATCGCTGGAAGGCATATCGCTGCAAGTCTAGCAGCGACAGTGGTGTCACTCCACTAATGAAAGAACGTCTCAAAGCAGAATGTGAATGAACTCAGAAAAGAAGCACGGCTCTGCTCACTGGTTGTAGATGAAATTGGCCATATCATCTAAATACATATATGACCGAAAAATGGACTGCTTCTTTGGCAACAAACGCCAGAGATGACCCCACTGCGCAAGGAAACACAACACTTGCAAAACAAGATGCTTCGCTATGTGGCCGCAGGTTTGTCAACAGCCTACAGAATCCCATGTGGATTTTCTTTACTATAGGTTGAGTGGTAAGAATCTATAACAGTTAACAACTCATGTGATTGCAGAAGTGGAAAAATGTGGACTCCAGGTTGTACGCATCGTCACGGACCATCACAAAATAAATGTTTACTATGATGCGCCGCCTCGGCAATGGTCTCTTAAACATAGTAACACATCCATCCATGCAAAAAGGAAACTGTTCTTATCTTTTGATCAGTGCCACATACTAAAGAACGTTCGAAGTCTCTTTATGGAAGGCGATATGACCGACGGAACGCTACGAATCACGGGAAAGTTGCGTGAAACAGCTCTACGATTTTAAGGAACGAGACGTAAAAGCCCGTGCGATTCCTCACTCAGACGCATGTTGACCCACAAACTTCGAGAAATGCACGTTGGAAGAGCGGTGCAGCTTTTTTTCAAACGAAGTGACTTCTGCAGTAGAATGTCTGAAGGTCTATCCCTCTTATCACCAAAAAGCAGAAATGTTTCCGAAATGCTGGCGCAACAATAAATTTCATGAGAATGATACAAAAGGGGTTTGCCATTCACAACGTCGCCAATAGAACCGCACATGTAGAGCTTAGAAATCCAGACCAAATGCAGTTCTTTTGCAAAACTGATGAGCGCCTGCAGTGGCTTGAAGGGGAGTTCCGCAATACCTCCAAGCCATAAACAAAGCCTGCAAACGAAATGCGAAGAAGTTTCTCAGTACTGAGACATATGAAGCGCTGCTCCTTACCAGCCAGTCCACCGTACTCTGTGTGAAGTATTTGCTAGATAGCGGCTTTTTTATGTTCTGACAAGAGACCTTTCAAGTGACTCAGTGGAGCTGCTTTTCAGTGCGCTGCGACAAATGTCAGGAGGCAACAACTGCCTAGATGCCAGGGCTGTCACCTTCAGTCTGGAAAAGATACTACGAACTGGTATTGTGTGCGCATCACAGGCCTCGAACGTTGGGACAATGCAGAGTGTTTCCAGGTATGGCAGTACTTTCTACTACTCATAGGGTAAAATTATTTCTGCGTGTTATTGTGCGCTTTCGCCAGTTTTTGTCCCTACCCCAAGCACTCCTCTATATTGTACCTTTATCATTTGGGAAGTTCCACCCATGTCTAAGGCACAAAGAGCAGATTGTCTCATTACGTAGACTATACAATCTCAGTTTTACTTGGCGCGTAGCTCACTAAGGGTGGTTTGTTTGCAGCATACATAGTCCATCTGTCATTGTGAAGTTTCCTGCCACATGTGTACCAGAAGACCCACTTGCATCGAGCGAGGTATGCTTTCTTTGCGTCGTAACATCTGCGCTTGAGCTCTACACACAATTTCACTGTTTCGGTAAAGTTCAAGCGAAGTTTTTATAACTCACATTTTGATGACGGCGTCGTACACGGAAAACCCGGCGCCGCCGAGCGAACA
The DNA here is from genome assembly GCF_013339695.2 of Rhipicephalus sanguineus. Lineage (NCBI taxonomy): Eukaryota > Metazoa > Arthropoda > Arachnida > Ixodida > Ixodidae > Rhipicephalus > Rhipicephalus sanguineus. Next base: position 197,532,783 of record NC_051179.1, read on the forward strand.
GCACGCCAGGCATGCACACGCAAAGCTTCGCTTTCCCTTAGTTTCTTAATCGGGCAAGAAATCCTGAATTTTTTACATTCTTTGCAAAGAAACGTTCCTGTCCTATACTGTTTCAGTTTGGCTCTACCTCCTGACGTACTGGACAACATTGACGCGGTGCTCAATGTCTTCAGTGCAATGCCCGGTTAGTACGCAATTATTCTCTTTCTGAAGTCATTTATCGAAAGAAAATAGACAAGCAAACAACGCTTCACATCAAAGCAAGATAACGTCCTCAGCTTCTTTCTCTGATGTCAAGCGCTGTTTCGTCGCCTTAACTTTATCTATGCATATCAAATATTTGCACTCGTAGGCAGGCTGAAATATATAGGTCATCGTACGCTACATTAGTAGAAGCTTACTCCTACGCTGAATGCTTTATTCGACTGTTAATTTTAAAGTTTCTTTCGTTTCAGAGCTGACAGTCTCTGAGATGGGCGCGCATTCTTTGTTAAGTTAAGCTGCCCTTCAAGTTTTACTTCAGCCTTGTGTGTTTGGAATCAGTGCATGAAGAGGCTTTAACTTAGTAATTTGCGCAACGAAAGTGATTCGATACCCATTATTCATGGATGCCAAATCAACCTGACCTCACTAAAGACGTTGTTTGACAATGCCCAGTTACTACAATATGAAATTTCCTTTTTTTTATTGATCATGCACTACACTATTTTTTTCCAGCGCGGAAACTGCTCTCAACCGCAGCAAATGCGAGCATCGCATACATCGCCAGCTTCGTGGCAAGGGCTGTTGAAGAGCGGAGAACTTGCACGGCTAGCCCTCCTCCTCTTCGCCTGAACTTGTAAGGCTTATTAGCCTCTCCACACGAGGAGGTCTCACATTCCCTAAGCCTGACTTTGTAGCAGTTTTAGCAGCCGTGAAAAAAGCTGTTGATTTTGCTGTGCCGCACATTGGGACGAAGGATGTACGCAAGAAACTTGCAAACATCATCACTCCATACTTAATTAAGTGCCCCCTATTTATGTGTCCGGCCAGAGATGAACACGTCGGATGTACAGTGTCTACTGTAATTGACAAATATGTAAGAATACTGCTCGCAAACATAGGCACCACTCTCACAGACAGGGCACCCTACCGTAAAAAGCTTATGTCAAAGCCCCTGCATCGCAAAGTGCTTCTTGTATAGGTTATATTGACACACCGTACAATAGTTCAGCGCTGTCTCGTGAGTAAGGGAATGCTTTCCCGACTAAGATGTTATACCAACGAAGTCATCATACATGATTTTTGTCGCGTTTGGGCAGCTACCTTGTGGTGCCGTAATATTCGTGCAGCATTTACTGCGTACATTCGTTGTGCTTCATTCTGTGCATAGTTCCTCTTTTTAGTTTACATTTTCGTTGTACCTATGGTATTGTATTCATGCAGCACTGAGCTGTCTTATGCGAATAATGCTTTTGTTACGACTTTGCATTTTTTTGTTTTATTTAATTTCCTCGCATGCATTGCAGTGCAATGATCGTTGCGCAGTATTTACCAGCAGCTTTGCTTGCGTGATTTTTTCATGATCTTAGTTTTCGCTTCAGTTTTACAATGTATATTGACTGCATGAAGGCCACAATCTGCCACTTCACTCTGTGCGGATAATGCTTCCTTTATGCCGATGTCACTTTTTACTTCTTTACGCTGCTGTGACGGCATTCACCTGTTATACAATGCCTGTAAAGCATTCCGTATAAAAGAAAGGGCCTGCAAGATGTTAATAAAAGAAATATTAAGTGTTCCTAATGGAAAATTTGAGTGCTGCTGTACGTGTGTTTTCATTTCGCTATATGTTGTTACACCGAAGGAAAAAATTGCAGTGGCTTAGCTCGGCTATGCCAGGATATACGTAGCGTATGAAAGGTTCAGCTGATTATTCTGAGCTTTCCAGATTGTCTAGGATTAGCTAGGATTGTCATGCTTACTGCTGCTCCAATGACACACATTCGGCGACATCGTTCAGAACCGGTAGACCTGGCGGCATGGAGGGTAACAATACCCATTGGTAACGCTAAAGAGCGGATGTTCTGCTTAACGAGAAAGTTCTTGCACGTTGTACAAACCCGCGCCCGGTTTCACCCCACTCAGCCGCCGCCACTAAACTAAACGTTTCACGCATGGCACTACTTAGCGGCGTCAAGTCTTTCATGTTGCCCTAGTCTTTCACACACGCGCTCACGTATCCAAAACGGAGTGTTTACGAAGTCTCTGTCGAAGGTCCGAGTCCGCACTGGCGCTTTCGCTAAGTTTCCACAGTATAGGCAGTCGATTGGCGAGCCTTGACGTCATCGACGGCGTCTGTTGTTGCTGCTGCAGAGATTGGTCGGGCACGTTGCTCAGCATCTGGCGATTCCGCTTTGCTAGACGTTCCTCCCTTTCCTCCGGTGTCTCCGCAGCACGTTTAGCCTTCCTCTGTTCATTCTTCGTACGCTTAACCGGCTAATAGACCGATGTCACCGAGCATACTGCGCATGCGCAAGCTCGACGAGACTGACCGGCCGCCATCTTAGTTGTAGTTCTCGGAGCGCTTGTGCCGCTGCGGTTTGCAGGACTCTCCGATCAACTTGCGCCGTGTGAAGAAAATCGACTTCGATCAACATCGCATGGGCTTGACATACTACTCAGACCTTCTAGGTAAGTGTTCAACGAAGCTTATTCTTTCTTACAGCGTAGTTTATAAAATATCACGCTATATTGCACAGCTGTAGCGGCCGGTATCGGCCCGGCATAAACCGACGAGCCGGCGTGGTCTTTTCCGTGCATTTATTCTGAAACAGAGAGGTTTGTGACCCTGAGCTGGTCGTCAGTTAACGTTTAGATTATGTAAGTGGTGTAGTCAACGTAAGGCAATGTAAAGGTAGTTGCCAAAGGCTGTATGGGCCGCTTCGCGGAAGTGAGAAGCATCGCGCTGATCGTATTTCGCTGCATTAGCGACGGGCATTTGCTAAACACATTCCGAGTGTGGTGCAGTTGGAGCTTTCCGAGCACTGAAAAACCGAGCAGTAAAGAGACGCACGGAAGTGCAGGTCCGATATGTTGTCGCTGTGTTGCGCGCTCGATTCTGCCGTTCTTGTAATGCGCCCTTAGCGGTCAGCTGATCCCGCCGATTACGCGCGCCTACGTACCGTCGCTCTGACCACCACCCAGGCGATACGCAACAAGGAGAAATATAGGAAATGGAAAGGCTGCTTTACATATTAGATTATCGTGACGCGCAGCCGAGAACGCCTGTGTAGTGGGTGGCGAAATGCCGATTTGTCTAGTTCGCTATCATGCAGCCGTCTCTGCTGCATCGGTCATCATGGGTAGCTAGCCACTGACTGGAATGTGCTAAGAAAAATTTGTCGCTCGCGGAGAAACGTGCTCGCCCAAGCACTTGAATTTTACGGAGCCGTAGTTCGTGCCGCGTTCGTGCTGCATCGGTTATCATGGGTAGCTAGCCACTGATGGGCATGTGCTTTAAGGGCTAAGAAAAATTCGTCGCTCACGAAAAAACGTGCTCGCCCAAGCACTTGAATTTTACGGAACCGTAGTTCGTGCCGCGTTCGTGCTGCATCATCATTCCTTTGCATTGATGGTTATTGTTATGGATAGTTTGTTTGCTAGCACTTTCCAAAAGCAGCTACGTTTTCAGTGGAGCTTTGTTTGTGGAAGACGACCAAGTTAGCACTTTAAGCAGCATATGGCTGTGGGAGTTAGCTGCATGTGTGCTGGTCCTCGTAGTGTGGTCATCTAAGAGTACGGTTTGAAACAGTAAGAATAATCACGCCATATAAACCTTTGGCTTATGAAATTTTATTATATGACAAGCTCATAAAAGTGTGTTAGCACTTGACTATGGTAGGTTGCAGTATGCTAAATATTGTTTTGTCGCAGGCCTGTATATCGTGATCATGGCATGTAGACCTATAACCGACAACCAGGAAAAGTGGACCAGTCAGACAAAGTCACTGAACCCATTCTTTGGAAAAGAACACATCTATAGGTATGTACAACATTGTGTTAAAATGGAACCAATTTATAAATAAGCCGAGACATGGGTTAAAGCTTGTTTTTCAGTGCGTCCCCCTTGCCAGAACACATAAGTAACCTTTCTTAGGGTGATTATGCCACCACAAAATGTTTGTTGACAAATAACACCTATGAAATTTCTCCTTCAAGCACGTTGAGGAGCAAAATTATGACATGGCAATGAATGTAGAAATAATCTGAGCCTTTCGGAACAATAACGAAAATATGAAATAGTATGTGCCAACTTTTTGAATGCCACGGGGCTTTTAAGACAGACAGCATTCGTTAACTTTCAGCTCTTGCACGCAGCAGCTTGACTTAAATGACATTGAATTTCAGCAAGCACATCCACAGAGTGGTATAAACATCTGCATGGCACATATCATTACCTAATTATTTATTTGGACCTGTTGTAGCATCACACAGGACATTTTTTTCAGGGAGGTTACAGAGTAACAAACACCTGTATACAAAAAAGTGCAGTGCAAGAATTAATATTTTACTACAACGATGAAAAAAAAGGGATGACAAATAGGAAGGATTTGAACACAAACAAAACTGGAAGCACAGAAAGAGAAAAAACAACTACATAATAACCTACAAAAAGGGGCAGGTCATGAAAGCATCCGGCAAACAGTCAGTGTGTGCAACATAAAACTGCACTTACACACTGCAAAATAATAAGCTTGCTTAACGAGTGAGTGCTCCAAATCTGCTGGACATGCCAGGTAATGTCCTGTCATGTAGTACCAGAATGTGTCGCAAACTATGGGAGGCCTACTATCAGCAAACAGTGTCTGACACACGCGCATGATTCCACTTAATCCTTCAGCATTCCTCAAAAATGTGAGAGTTCATAAAGGCACGTGGAAACCTGCCAGCACACTGCGAGTTTGGAGTAAGCCAGTTAAGTCTGTGACATAATAAAAAATCCTCACACTGGTCTTTTTTCATTTACTGAAGCGCTGGTGCGTCAAATGCTGACGTTTCAGACATTCTCAAGGATTGAGCTTTCACTCTGACAGAAATTGTTTGCCTTCTGTGTTCCCAGTTTGCTTTTAGTGTATTCTAGACATAGGTCGGCAAACTCACTCATGAGTCAGCTCAGTCCAACTCACTCAGACTCAGATCGAGCCATGAGTCTGAGTTTGAGTGAGTCCGGGGGAGTAAAATTTTCGTGAGTGTGAGTACGAGTGAGTCCGGTTGGGAAAAAAAATTTCGTGTGAGTGAGTCCAGTTCAGGAAAAATTTTGGCAAGCCTCAGCCTGAGGGAGCCCTAAGCGCAATATATAAATTGTGAGTGAGTCTGAGTGAGCTCCATGTTTTTGCCGACCTATGATTGCAGATATATAACTGTGTTTGCAGTGTTGAGCTGCGGGTAGGTGCTTGTCCTTGGTCAGTAGCTTGTTATCGCTTATGCTTTACCAGCTGGATTGATCATTAACTCAGTTGTTCAGCACAGTACACTGTGACAAAAGGCAGAGAGAGAGAGAGAGAGATACTGTTTATGAAGCTTGAGGGGTCATTTACCACACAATTATAATCTTTCAGAACAGTTCTTGAACTCCAGTTATAAGTTGCAATTCCATAAAAATGGTATTATTCATTTTATTTATCTTTCCAGGTGTACATCTGCACTCAATAAGTTGCACACCATATGCTGACATTATAATTTTCATGCAGGTACATAGAAAGCAAAGGTGCTCAAAAACATCGAGATGCTGGGATACGCCTCTTCACTTCAGGACATTTGCAGAAGCTGCAGTTTTTGGAAGGCAGTGGTGCAGAGACCGTTGTACGTGCAGAAGTGCTAGCTTCCATGACTACTAGGACCCTGTACAAGGCATCCATCAAGTTGTATAAATGTGATGGTGAGGTAGTTTCGGGGAGCTGCACCTGCGTTGCAGGCAAAGGTGCAGTGTGCAAGCACATCTGCTGTGTCTTGTATGGTTTAATGTACATTGCACAGCATGATCTGGCATCTGTGCCAGACTCTCTCTCGTGCACAGAGACAGAAAGACAGTGGTACCACCCCAGAGACCCCAGGAAGGTCACGGAAGATTTTGAGAATGTAGTCTTTTCCAAGGACACCTGCGACAGGATCAGCTGTGCACCAGAACGACACCAAAAACGAATTCAGTATTCATCTTTGAAAGCAGACAGAAAGGTGATGAAAACACCCAGCCTGATAAACTTGCATGGCAATCTTAAGAAAATGCGGCCTCGACTGCTTTGCCGACATTCTCGAGGCAAACGACTTCTTGCCCGTGAGAATTGCAGAAACAGCAAATTGTGCTGAAGAAGACAAAGGAATGCCGAAACGATGGCTTGATGCTGTAAAAGCTGGAAGTGCAGTCCAGTACACAGTTAATGACGTGAATGCTGTGGAGAATGCCACAAGGCTCCAGAGTGGATCACCCATGTGGAATCATTACCGGAAAGGAATTATAACTGCATCATCGGCGCATAGAGTGTACACATGGGTGAATAGTACGTGCAAAAGAAAGATGGGGCCCCATGATGTGCGCTCTCTGCTAAGCACTATCATGGGTAATAAAGTGCGTGCTACTTATGCCATGAAGCGGGGCCTTTTATGCGAAGACAGCGCAAGGAAGGCCTTCCTTGAAAAAAATAAACAGCACGTGGATATCGACGTGAGGCAGTGTGGTCTTTTTTTATGCCGCAACCATCCTTTCCTTGGGGCAAGCCCAGACGGAATCGCTACAAGCAGTTGTTGTGCACCACGCCTTTTGGAGATCAAAAGCCCGATGAGAATTGATGCATTTTGCAAGAATGAACTGCGTGGTGGATGCCTCAAAGCCAGCAGCAGGTATTTTACCCAGGTGCAGACACAAATGGGGGTTACCGGTCTGAAGAGTTGTGTCCTCTTCGTGTACAGTGAAGAAAAGTGTGTGCAAGTTCCTGTACTTTTTGATGAGGCATTCTTCACTGAGCTGGTGAAGTGCTGCAAGTTTTTTGCTGACCAGTACCTGGTGCCTTATTTCTCTGGAAATTGGCAGCTTTCTTAATCAGTGTAAATTTACTGTTCCTCTTTGTCATCCCTTTCTGCATGATTTATATTCTGCTGGTGTATGATGTACTATGCGTAATCTCACTTTAATGACGTGTGCAGAAAATTATCCTCGGTACTAATATATCCCATGTATCATGTATCTGGCCGAGGAGTGGCACAAAGCTGCTACATAGCAGCTCTCTATCTGTAATAATAAGTGTTGGGGCTTAATGTCCCAAAACCACGATATGATTGAGACACGCCGTAGTGGAGCGCTCTGGAAATTTCGGCCACTTGGGGTTCTTCAACGTGCACCCAAATCTAAGTACACAGGCCTCAGGCATTTTCACCTCCATAGAAAACGCATTGTGTAACACAAGAAACTGCGAACATGCATCGTTCAAGCTGGTTTATGCGAGGAATACCCAATGACGTTCAGTGCAATGTGGCCAAATGTCACCAACAAAGCCAATCTTGATCTCACAATTTATCTACAAATGAGCCAAAGAAGCAAGACTGCTTGCCCTCCTGCATATCAAGACCCAACAAGGATTGACACTCATTACTTCAATGTTCAACGATGCCACAATGACTACCAACTGGTTTGGATTATGGACCTTGATACGACATAGCGAGAACCATTTGTGATGGTACTTAGGACCTTGCGATGTATGTGGACATATTGGTGTACTGGACTATGATGTCATGCTTGGTGGCATGACGGAAGAACTGTTCCTGCGTGCTACCTGAAGTTTGCCATCTGCTGCAGCCCATGCGATATTTATTTTTATGTGACCTGCTCATATTACCACTGCTCAGCACAAAGCATGTGTCTTGCCACTATCTCTGTACTGCAAGTGTTTTTTGCCTGCACTGTGAATAATATATTTTCTCACCACAAGTACACCCCAATAAACAACTCATTCTGTACTGGTTAGATTGTTTGCGTCTTCACCGACACAACCACGTGAACAGTAATTTTGTTTGAAAGAAGAACCGTAGAAAAGCTTTATTCCTAACTGTAGGAGGTCGAACGTGTCTTCGCTTTGAGCGCCTAAGAATGGTTTTGTCTTTCGTTAAAGTTTCAAGATGTTGAGACACTTACACTAGCAGCAACGTTTAGATAAAGCAATGAAACTGTACATAGGAGAGTATTCACTTTATTATTCAGAGGGCATTAACGCATAATTTACAAGAGGTGGACAGAAACAAAGTAAACACAGTTATCTTGTACTGGCATAGTTCAAGCAGCTCATGAGCACAGAGGGAGACTGTTGGATCATGTGTGGGAACACTGATAATTTAATTGTACGCTGAAATTCTTTCATATGGCAGCCACTGGTTGAACATATATCAAAGAAGTTATCACACATGTGCGTAACGTGCATAGCAGTGCGTAAACCTTCCTGCAATCAACAGTGCAAGGACATATTGATACATTAATGCAAGACATCACTTAGGCAACGAACAGTCCCTGAACATCATTGCTGACAGTCTCTTGAAAGTGCTGGTCACTGTGCCATCACTTTCACAAAACAAACCAATACATCACTTTCCTTCTAGCGCATGCCCTTGTTTGATCATGCAGAAGTATTCAGATGTCTGAATGAAAAAGTGCTAGCTAACTGAAAACATGTGAGGTTAGGACATGAGTGCTAATCTCGCATATTAATAAATACAGTAAAATCTTGTTAATTTGAAAGCCATTAATTCGTAAAATCAGATAATTCAGGCGCGCTCTCTGGTCCCGGCCAGCATAAGTGTTGTTTAATGGAATCAAACCCTCCTTAATTCGGTCATGATTGGCCGCAACCCGGTTAATTCGGACGATTCTCAAAGCGCACCCCACACGAAGCACCACAATCGTGTGGTGCAAAGGAGCGACAACAGTGTTCGCAGGCAACCGAAACGAGGTGGTGCAATCTGCATCACTACTGCCATCAGCGTGAACTGTATGGGAACAATGTTTCCAGTTAATTTTGAGGTAGCACGTTTCGGGTTAGTGAAGACAGGAAGGTCGTGAGCCGCGGTTACATTGTAGACAAGGTCACAAGTGGCGAAAATTACTGCTTTTAAACTGCTCTATGAAAAGTGCAGGATTTACTTATTCGTCAAGAAATAGAAGTGTATTGACATTACACACACTTAATTTTTTTTCTTGATACTTTCGATAATTCAGAATTTAGTCAATTCGGATATTTTTTTCGGTCCTGTGAGATATGAATCAACAAGCTTTTGCTGTACAAATTTTTACGGGAAGATCAAGGAGCAGAGACGCACACAATGGAGCCACTGAAACAAGAGTTTGGCATTAACTTTTGACAATGTCTAAATTTTCCTGACCATCTCAAAAAGCAGTTTTTCTAGTGTTCAGCTGGGTGTAGTTTTCAGCAAAGGTGAATCAATGAAGTTAGACAACAGGGCACAGATCTGCCACACTTTGTTGAGTTGTTCAGCCATACTGTTTGGGAAAATCTGTGATAGTATTCTGAAGGTTTTCACCCTCCTGATGACTCTCTCAACATGTATTCGCACGCTTGCGATTCGTCTTGTTTCCTCTTCGTCTTTTTCTGACAGCTGCGGCCGTCCACCCATAAAAGGAGGAATGTTGAGACCTAACGAACGTGTCTACATTCATCTGCAATAGTGAATCCCCTATCGGCCATGATGCTGCGCCCAGGAGTGAATTTATCTAAGATTCCACAGTGATTGGTCAAGGCCTTGTCCGACAAACGGCCAGGTGCTAGGTCCGAGACAAATGTCACAAATCCGTTGGGGCTGCAAACAATCAGTCCCTTGGCGGTATTGTGCTTCTTGTACAACGAATACGTCTCACTTTGAACGCGAAAAGATGACGGTGTTTCAATGAAGATCTCTGTGCAGTCGAGGATACCGTCCACGGTGTTGAATCCCTTGGAAAGGAAGGCTTGTGGGCGATACTTGTCACACAGATCTGGTGGCATCCATGTGGGCACCTGCATCATGAGATAAAAAAAAAAGCTTCTTCATTCCACAGAACCATGTTTGTGTGGATAACACCATGGCAAAATATAAAGCATCAAAAGTACTCACTTATATTCAATTTAAAATATGCCTTAAAACTGAATTTGTGAGAAGCGACAACATGCAACTCTCCCGAACTGCTGCTCTTGTGAACAGAGCTCGGGAAGTCAGTCTACATTTTCATTTTGAAGCAGTGCAACAAATAGGCACAGAGAAGTGAAGACACGAGTGCCGACACTTGTACAATATACGGAATGATGCTTATTGTTTATGGCGTTTTTGCAATAAGCTTGTTTCCCAAATAATTAGTATATTGGCACATATCCATTTCGTATATAATTTTGTAAAATTTTTCCTTAACGCTTCAGTTAAGAGAGGACTGGTGTCATCCCTTCTTTATACATTCGTGGTCCGCCTCGGTGGTACAGTGGCTATGGTGCTCGGCAGCTGACCCAAAGGTCGCGGGTTCGATCCGGCCGCGACGGTCGCACTTTGGTGGAGGCGAAATGGTTGAGGCCTGTGTACTGTGTGATGTCAGTGCATGTTAAAGAACACCAGATGGTCAAAATTTCTGGAACCCTCTACTACGGTCTCTCATAACCATATCGTGGTTTTGGGACGTAAAACCCCAGATATTATTATTATTGTACATTTGTGACACTGCTACATCATTACACTTGCATGATTACATCCTTATTTTCAGTGACGTTGTGCATAAACTTGTTTGCGGTGTCACGTTTTTATTTATTAAACTTATTTGCATTGAGGAAAGAAATACTCTACTGCATCGCAGCACAAAATAATGACTTACATGAACCAATATGACAGCAAAAGCTCACAAGTAACGCCCTTCCCACAATTGCCAACCAGCCGCTGTGAACGACACGCATGTTATTCTTAAGTCACATTTTCAATATTTCTGTCCACTGCCATGCAAATGAGACACAAATTATTTTCTGCTGAAAAGAATACATCTAAATCGAGGCGTTCTTCCTACCTTCTTCATGCGATCAGACATATGGATCTTTGGAATTAGCAACTGGCTTATCCATAGAGCTAGATTCTGTAGGCATGACACCTTTCCCTTCCAACTTGAACTCTCGTATTCTTTCTCTGAAAAAAAAAACCAGTCCAATCTCTGGATAATTTGACAACCAAGATCAAGGCAGTTTCACTCATTCTGTATAGGCACAACAAGTCCAAGCTTCATTCGAAGAGCATCACGCATGGTGATCATGGTGCCCGCGCAAAACTCGTTGCAGCCACCGGCTAACCGTGGTGTCAACCAGCAGCCATACGCTCAGGTGTTCCCTTTAACAGTGTATTGCTGTGTACATGCATTGTGTAGCTGAAATAGCACACATACACTGTTTAGTTGGCAATATTGTATTGCAGGCTGAAATCTATCGTATTCTCACAACACATCTTGAAAGTGCCTACGAGTATCAATAACTTCAGACATTCCGTTAGGTTGTACCACACCATGGACTAGACTTTTTCTCACATCAATGTGAAAATAGGCGTCTTTTTATACAAATAACGTAGTAACGATGATTATGTGACTGTCAACTTAAAAGTGTTTTTCCATACCTGGCGTAGCTTGTTGTGTAGGAAGTCAAGCCAGGTTGCCCATAGGCGGGACACCGTGCTCTCCGACACATCAAACTGTAAATGAAGAGAGACTTCCACAATGTTCTGTCTTGTATCATATTAAAACAATGCAAGAAGCAGCTAGAAGATGGAGGGTTGAAGTGACGGGCACTCGTAGGAAAATTGAAGAGCCCCTAAACTATCTCCTTTATTTTTTAACATTTCAAGTAAATGCATGCATCGAATTCGGAATGTCACAATCATCGGTATCAAACACAGCAGTACCATGTGCCGCAGGTGCACCACAAAATAAAAATAAACAATGCAGTGTTCCTCTCTGGGTCATTCGCCATTCCCAGCATTGGTTGCGACGTCACCAGGAGAACCTGGTCACGTCAACAGCAGAAAGAGCCCGTTTGTCTGCCTGCAAGTATGTGTCCTCCCTGCTTATCCTCCTTGCTCAGCAAGTAGGAACCATCAGCCAAGAGAAGAGATGAGCCAATGTACGGGGTGTAGCGAAGGAAAGAGTGAAACGAGCGAGGGCCGCATTTAGATATCAAACACGCTTAACTCCACTATTACAGCATTACTTCAAAACATTCTCAAAGGAACATGTTCGTTGTAGTCTCATGTGCAACTGCAACAACACAACTAAATTTCAACCACTGTGTGGATTAGGAGTCCTTTAACTAGTGCCATGGGAGGCACTTGTCGTTCAGGGCAGCAGCTATAGAAAAAAGTCACTTTGTCGAAAAACTAAACTCCAATAATATTCCTTGTTAAGTCCTATCCTTGCATTATAGCATGATAGTTTACATGTGCATGTTGTAAGCATTATAAATTAATGCAAAAGTTACAATGATGAGAAAACATGTTGCATTTCCTTTGCACCTAAGGAATACCACTTCATTTAGAGAACATGTATATTTGAATGACAGCAGAGAGGTTGACAGTCAAGAACAGGGTTAGCTCACCTGAATGCAAGGTCGGCTCCGTCAAGTCCCAGCCGAAGTCTCATAAGCACAATTATTAACTGTGTCTTGAGCGGCAGCAGAAACTTTCTGTCTTCATTTGCAGTTCCTTTCATATTCCAAAATTGCAGGCTGTTCACGTCGTCTTCTAACAGCGACCAAAATGCCTCCAAATGCAGGCGTGATGCGAATCCAGTATAGTAGCGCAGTCTCTTTTCGTTCTGAGCCAAGACATCGTATTCAAACTCTGTTCTTTTTGTTTTGGAGGCCTTTCTGAGGCAACCACTCAAACGTGATATTTCAAGCACCAAACATCTGTTCTTTTGCTGAAGGCGGTTATACAGCCTTGCTGAATCTGCATTAGCCTTTGTTTTCTCCTCTAACTCCTTCTTCAATGCAGTAATTACTGCTTTAGCTTTTTCTCGTTCCTGCTCAAGATGGTGAATGGATTCTTGCTGCCTCTTTAGCAGATCATTTTCATTGTGCTCATGATATGTATATGAGTGTTCTTCGAATGTATCACAAGCAGTGTTCTCAGTGGCACTGCACAAGTCGGTGCTGTTTTCATCATTTGATGTTTCCTCGCTGTGTGGCTGTTGCACTTCAACACGGTTGGCAGGTAGAGTGCGCTGTATCAGTGGAAAGTAAAGAAGAAATCTCATTACATAAAGAAGATATTTAAACAGCTATAGCACTGGCAAATTCCTTTAATGGGAAAACTCTGCCACAGCAAATCATTCTTCTCCAAGGTGTATAGAAAAAGTAGCGGAAATTCGTGTCAACACACTGGTGTAATGAATAAATAATCTACTTATTTGTCACAACGTACTCTGTCAGCTGCTACGTTTAAATTATGTGCATGCTGTGTGATGCCTTGCCATAAAAAATGGACTTTCATACCTTCACTTGAATTTGTCGACGCTTCTTTATAATTTTTTGCTTAAGTGGAAAGACTGTCGGTACCCGAACCATATACGTTTTCTTCCCTCCTTCGAAGTGTTCGCCGCAAACTCTGTGGCCTGTTGTGGGCACGAACTTTGAGAACCTGCAAAAAATGTCGTATTTTTTGTCCTTTTGTGGTAAGGTGGTGCAGTGGCATAAATCATGGGGATTTCTGACACCCCTTGTGTTCGTGCATGCCTTGCAAGTGCCTCCCAAAGCACTTTCAAAGAGCAGAAACAAAGTACAAAAGCGAAAGCTGCTTTCTCTTTCAAAAAGCACTGAAGAGTACGAACTTTCCAAAATGTTACGGGGTGCTCCTGATGTGTTGCAAATGTTTATTATGATTGGCTTTAAATTAAAAAGTAAGTAAACAGTTGACGGTAAGTAAATGTTGACAGTTTGGCGGAAGCCGCTGATGATAAATTGTGAATCTGATTGTCAGGCTATGGTTATGTTAATTATAAATAAGTCATCCCAAACATAATGACGCTTTACAATGCAAGAAAGTTTCCAGGAGTGAATCGTGGGAGGCTACTATTAACAGGTATACATGCTGGGGAATGAAGCTGAAACGTTTGTTCACCGAGCCCCCCTTCCCCCCCCCTCCCCCCCCATAAAAAAAAGTACGATTTTTCTGGATTTGCGCCACTAGCGTGGTGGGTGGAAGTTTGTGGAGCGGATTTCTAACCAGCGACTCGCTCCGCGATTTGCCTAACGTGAGCGTCATCAACATGCACTGGGCCGAGTAGGTGATCCCGGTGATAGTGCACGCAAGAGATCGTAAATGATCAAGTGTAGGCTAAAATCAAGTTTAAAAAATATCGTCACAAATTATTACGAAACATTTGCGATATGGGCATGCTGACAGGCTTCCTCTGTTATATGCGCGATTAATACAACACCCTGAAACAGCCTCTGCCGTAGCACTGATGCCTAATGAAACGCGCATACCATAATCGCATCAATATTATTAGTCTCGCGTTCCGGATAAACACGCCGCACAAGCGTTTCGAACGCCGCGCGCGCTCTCCTGTTTTGTAAATGTACAGCACCTGATACGATTATTCTTTATATAAATATACGCGCGATGAAATACCTTTTTCAGCATAGGAAGTTCGGAAGACGCCGGCCGACATGGCCGGACTGTATCGCGGCTGTGACATGAAGGTATCTGCGCTTACCGTGGAAAATACACTTTATACGTGCCTCGCTACACTTTATTTTAAGTCAAGTCGATCGGCTAATCTGAACTGAGTAAGCTAAATGCCCTAACGCAGCAAAAAACAACAAAAGACAGACTTACTTGCCACGCTGTCCAGCTCTGTTGATACGCTGCAGCCAAAGCTGCCGAAGCTTCGTCTCTTTCGGGAACACGTAAAATCCGAGGCCCTTTCGTTTCGAACTGTTGTTGAAGCATCCAGGAACACAACATGTGAATCCACCCATCGCGGAAAATAAATGAAAGTTAATAAATCTCACTGCGGTGCGGCCCGCCGCAGCAACGAATACACGGGCGCGCGGACGGATGACTACAACTACCGGCATGCATCACGGCAGCGGTGGCGTAGTGAAACTAGCTGGTGAGATCGGTCTATTGCCAGGCAACTACTTCGGGAGTCCGATGACATAAGCTTCTCGGCTCGTCTGTGCCGTTGAGCAGCAGCATTTGCGCTCTCCTTCTCCATGGCGTTACCCACCTGCAAACGCCAGTCAGAGGCGCTATCAAGCGGCACCAGCGCATTGTCAGACGGCGACTGCACAGCGAAGGCGAATAGCTGTGCGCGCAATGGCTACGACGTCACCCCTCACGAATGCGCAGAGCCGCAGCGGCGAGTCGCACGCGCCGGCGCCAGTCTGTCTGCCCGGCCAACGCCACTCCTCTCGCTCTCCGCCACCAGCAGCGGCGGTGGCTGAGAGCGCGTGACATGCCGGCTCCGCACTCATCCTCGCGCATGCGCAGCACGGCTCATGATGACCCACGCGAAACTGGCTCCGGCTAGGCAAGTGTAGCTAACGCTAAAAAATGCACAAAGGAAGCAAGCAACGATACATGCTTTTTGCGATACTGCTTCCAAACGGACTGCTTCCGTCGCAGGCCTTAAATCTAGCTTACAACATTATCAACATATCTACTGTGGGCTCGGGGCCAGTGGTTGACCGAAGCCCTCAGAAAACACGTAGGCGACAAGAAAAACGCGTTTAATTTACGAAGGCCCGGCAACGACTGATCGGTCTTTAGCGGCAGGGCGAGCGCGAGCCCGGGGCGTGATCACACTCATCCTCATCATCGTTTTTTTTTCGTCTCCTTCGCTAACGTCCCCATACTATACAGCCCGCAAATTTCGAAGTATAGTAAGTTTCTAGCACAAGCGGATCCCTTGCAGAGGCATCGCTTTTCTAAGTGCTCTAATAAAGGTGGCGCAAATGTACAGCAAAAAAAAACGATTTGAGAATCGATAGGCCCCAGCATTGACTTGGCCTCTCGTACACCTCGACCAGACATTTCCAAATCAGCGCGAGGTTAATAAAAGCGCAAAACCATTTTTTTCCTCGCCACATGCAAGCTGCGCGAACAGCGCGGCAGCTTTTCCGATCCCAAGTAAGTGCGCCACGGTGCGGAGAAAAGAGCGCGCCACGCCCACCTCGGGAAATACGCTCTCTCCGTGCGATTGGGACGGCCGGAGAAAAACCCGCCGCGCGACCCCCATCTCGGAGGCCATGGCCAAGGTTACCACCTGCGTGTGGCGATATCGCACGAATGACACAGTACGGCAGCAATTCCAATGCTCTTTTTGAGCGCAATGAAACAGCACACAAGATAGACAACGAATAGACACACACAGTGCGTATCTTCCCTGCCTTTTTTGTATCTTCTTTCTTTGCGCTATCATAGTTATCACATATATGCCATACCAACGAACTGGCTTTGCAACTTTAACCCAAGGCATGGCCTCCGCGATTTCCTGCTCAGTCGCTCTGCAGAGGAGAGGACCAAGTGTTGCCGACAGCTGTTGAAAGTGCTGCGGGTGAGCAAACGCCAGGAGAGAGAAGTGGCATGCAAATTCGTCGCGCACGAATGACTTCACTTCTGCCAGCAACGCGGCCTGGCCACATGTGGCCCATAAGCCAGCGAGCTCTGTGTCGCGTGATGGAGAGCGACGGGTTATCAAACGCTGCTGGCGCAGCTCCTCGTTGCTTTGGCACAGCGTTATGACCTCTGCCACTGTGCTGAGTTTTTTGGCGAGCAGCATGCTGAAGGTGTCGTCGTTGATGCCTTTCATAACGTTACGGATCTTATCAGAATCAGATATGGTTTCATTGGCTTTCTTACACAAGTAGAGGACGTCTTCTATAACTTGAGGAAGATCCACCGGCCTGCTTAGCTCGTTCCCGTGAACGCTGCTCCGTTTGCAGCTTACGAACCGCAAGGCGGCCAAAAACGTTGATAATGGCGGTCTTGAAATCAGACCAAATCGGGAAATCGGATGCGTGGTTATTGTACCACATGCCTACCACATCCGCGAGGTAGAATACCAAGTTGCTCAACTTGCCTGTCTCGTCCCATTTCTTAGATACGTTCACGCGCTCGTAAGTTGCGAGCAAGTTCTCCACGTCGGTGCCATCGGCGGCAGTGAAGATAGGTGGATCGCGGTTTCGCGGAACACCGAGGACATGTGGTAGTTGCGAGATGAGGCGTTTGCTGGGCGGAACCCTGAAGCATGGGGTATGGCACGATACGGCATCGAAGCTCCGAGGGCAGCGAATCGGGACCGAATTGTTTTGAGGGCGCAGCACTCTCGACCAAATTGTAAAGCCGCTTATTTGAATCGGCGGCAGTGGCTAATGGCGACAGTCAAGGCACAGCACAGACCTCCAGGTTGAGCGGCGTTCTGTCAGAAAGGAGCCGAAGAGGACGACCCATTACGCAGCTCCAAGGCTTCACTACACTTTACCCGTCAGCGACGCCAGCTATTTTCCAACTATTCTGTGCACTCACATACCGCAAAGAAGCGGCTTGCTAAGCGTGTCCAGCACGCGGGAGAGTTTTATACTTCATACTTGAAGATGATATTGCCCTGTACCGCCGCTTCCACAGATCAATGGCGGAGAATGACCGTGCGCGCCACCTGCCAAAAACTATGCGACTGTGGTATTCAATTATTTCACTATTCTTTTTTTGTAGCCCAGTTTGCGCTAATTTGAATCCCTTTAGCCCTCTAATGTTCGCTCGCACTGCGCGAGATTTCTCTTCCCATATTGAGTTTCTCGTTTATTCTTCGTGTACTCACGTACTCATGTTGGGATGGGAGTTGATCCTTCACCATCAATTTTCATTGTGAGCGATTCATTCATACGACAGACTGTGTGATCTCATCCGAAGTCGATGCATGCAGCATGCGTTTTGTCACAGAAGCTGTTTCGTTCGTGGCGGTGATGGTATATTATCCCACTGAGAATATTGCAACACTGATTTCTCACACTATCGTTAATTATAACGTATTCACTGCATCTATTGACCTCGCGCGGTCCCCCGTCCACCATGCTTTGCATGACGTGCTGTGTGCGTGCGTCTATTCAATGCCGTGGAAAGTTTAGCGGAGGACCCCTCTGTCGCAACTAGTTATACAGTTAAGTTCCCCGGTGCCATTCCTTTCTTACTCTCAAACTAAACTAGCTCCTGGAGCGCCGTTCCGTGCAATGCTGCTTGAATGTAGAGAATAGAAACAATGGACGCCGTATTCACTCGTAACGCACTCCCCGTTCTTCGCATGCGCTTCTGGGTATCCTTAATAGACGTCCTAGGATAGTGCCGTCGTTTCATGCATCAGTCGCGTTTTCCACTTATTTTCATTGCACTTCTCATTTACGTGCGATAGCAATGAATTGTGGCCAGTGTATATTAAAGATGCCACCTGCATAGGTGGAAGAACGTTCATGTCATTTTGTTGACAAGTGTTGCGTTAACTCGGAGTAAACCTTTTACAAACATCTAAACGACCGCGAATATCTGATGAGTTCATGCCGCATCCTCCTCGCCGCACGCTCCCTCCCATAGACGTCAGACTCTGCCGAGGCGGCGCTGCGAAAAACACCGCCACCAGCGCCCTCATCGCAGCCCTGGCGATAACTGGGATGTACAAAGAGAGCCGTTCGCAAGCGAATGCGCCTAGGCCACAATAGAATCCCCTATTTCGTTGGGGTCGAGGCGCGGTTTCCTGAAAATCAAGGACCTGGAAAGCTTCTTCCGCCAATTCACGCTTCAAAAAAGTAGGAAGCTCATGAAAGCGAATTGCGGGTTAAATGCAAAAGAAGTTTCAGTTATTCCGGCGCGCTGCAACTCGCAAGTACAAGCGAGCATCGCACGACATCCAGTTTGAGGCAAGCCCTCCGACGTCCGTTCTCTAGCGCCTAATTGTGTTAAATTCGGGTATATGCGCAATGCCAACGCGATGAAGTACATACACGATCAATTTACACTTACCTATGTATGTTACGATCAGTGGTACAAAGCTACCTTTATCAGGGTCGAATGGTCCCGTCGATTTTCGCCTTTTCAGTTGCGTTCTCTCTTCATCTCTCGTTTTCCATTCATTGCACTGGCTTATTATGCATCCTCAAATGGTTCACGCTTGTCCTCTGTTTGTATACACTGCAAATGGGGACACGTGCGTGTCCACTTTCGCGGGTTACAACTAAAGGCAAAACCTTGGCCTCCGAGATAGCTACGGCAATCGCGGAGGCCATGGGCAAAACAAACCTGAAGGTGGTCATGACCAGCATTTTGCGATTTACTTGTATGACGCTCGGGTTAGCTAGTTAGAACCGGAACTCTGAGCCTTCAAAACGTACGTGCGCGATGCTGTGTGGTGACGACCGGCTCAGATTATAGCTTGTCGGGACGTGCGTATCACGCGTCTTCACTCTGCATCTAGCTCCTCTCTCCGTGTTACCCGGTACGCACCGCTGTCAGAGCCTCTGCTGAGCTTCATAGTTAAGGTTGCCACGGTTCTTCGTCAGGGCTACGCAAAACAACTGCAAAGCCACATTATCACAGCTTCTCATGCGACCGGCTGTGGAGAACGCGCTCGCAACGGCCCGTATCCAGCACTCTCGCCTTTGTACTTCGTACGACAACTATGGAAACCGGTAAAACTGAGCGTTGTTATTCAGTCCTTTACGTCCGTGGCATTTCAGAACGCAGCAGTAGCATCGATTGCGGCGTTTCTTCGCAGCGTGCGGAGCGGTCTCGTCTGTTGTTGTTTATTAGATGCGAAGCAGCTTTTGCTCGGGTCTGTGTCCAGTGGTGGCGTCCGCGCTCCACTGCGCATGCGCCTACTCTCTCTCTCCTCTGCTTTCCTACGCTCCCCCCTTCTCGCGCACCTCAGCCTCATTCACTCCTGTGCAACGCCGCGATGAGCGCCCTCCTACGCTCCCCCTCCCTCTCGCGCGCCTGAATCTCTCCTGTGCAATGCCGCGATGAACGCCAGCACATGCGCGTCGCCTCCCCCTCTCTCTCCTCTCTTCGCTCCTCCCCTCTCGCACGCCTGTGCTCGCCCTGTGAGAATTAACGGCCAGGCTAGAAGGAACACACGACACGCGTATCGTTCCTCTTCGCATTACACGACATTTTGAAGAGATGGATGCAGCTTACGGCGCGGGACTTCACCCTAGCTTAACAACCTGGCGAGCCAGCTCCGCAAAAAATTACACCATCTCCCGCTCAAGCAAACCACTTCTCCTCTGCTTCGCATCCACCCATGGTTTCCTTTAGCGGGAGATGGTGTAATTTTTTTTCACCGTCGTTCTGGCAAGTGATCCAGCAAGAACTTCATGACGGTTCGGTGGCGCGTCCTACTAGCGGAGAGCAATTCACAACTCTCCTTGTGAGAGTTAAATGCTCAAAAACAGCTCAATCGTTGTTTCGCATCGCTAGTTGGATTTGGACCTCGTCCCACAGCAATCTGTGCGAGGGAGTCTGTCTTTGTTGTACACAATACTACTCCGACAGGTGGCACCACGCGTCTTCCGAACCTTCAGAGTCTGACGTCTCTTGCGCCAGCTGTGCGTTGGCGTGCACAGCGTTTGTCACCACATGACATGCATCGCGTAGGGTGCTCTTGCTCCCGCGCTCACCAGGTGTCATGCTTTGCCCTTCCTTCTCCCCAGTATAGATGATTTTTCGCAGCGGCACACGGGCGCTGCCATGTAGGATAATGTGATCGTTACTGGCCTTCCCCCAGCCAACGCATTGGGCCAGCGAAGCGGCCATGGCCGTATCACGCAAGCTGGTTGCAGCAGGGTGTAAGCAAGTCGCATGCTTGCACAGCAAGACATAGTTCTACATGTAATCGCCTGAACGTTGAGACAATTGCGTTTGTTTGGTACGTACTACGCCACAGCGAAATTGATATGTTTAGTCTAATTCGCATTTATGGCGTATGCATTTTCATGTTGTACAACAACCACCTGTAGCTGGTCTCACAGACCAACATGTCAGCACCCTTGCAGACGCAACCTCCCGCTTTGGTCCTATAGGGGTTACTTTGTAACGAACAGATCCGCGCGTGCGAAACTGTCCCGTCTTTGGATCACACCGCGCACTAGAGGAGTGTAGTTACACGCTACTAGCGCTACGCAGCAGCCCTAACAGTCAGAGCTGTGACCCCCTATCCCGCGGTTCGCGTAAGTTGCGACCGCGGCGGGTTACAGGCCAGTGGTAACAGAGGCAAGTTCTTTGCCTGACACAGTTTATTGTGCCAAAAGCGCCACCAACGCAACAAAATACAAGGTAAGAACGAAGCGGCGGAGTAAGTTCCGCACGACAACGTCAAAACAACAACAAAATGGGAAGCACACGAGATTGAGAGCGATAAGGTTCAACTCACCTCTCGTGGCTTCGCAGTCCGGCCCTGAGGCAGTAAGTTACCTCACAATAGACCGGGCGTTGCGCAGGGGGTGATGGCGTCTGGGTGGCTCCCGACTCGATCAAGCTGTGGTCGTCACCGCTGCTCGAGTCGAAAGACAAGGCGGTCCCCAAGAAAGCCGCGCGCGTCTCTTAGGTTCTGGAGAGGAGTCTCTCCAGAAAAGGGCAAGGAGGGAAAACGGGGCATCTCGACTTCGGCCAGGGAGCAGGGCGCGAAGGGCTGCGGGAGCGGCACGTGCCCTCTCCCACGCAACCCCCCTCGCCACTGCGCGTACAAACGTAGCGCGAAGCCGAGGTGCCGCCGCGTTGAAGACAATGGGTTGCGTGTGCAACCCCACAGTCCGAACTCGCGCTTGCTACTTGCCCACTACCCTCACATCAATAAATAAATGGTGAAATCGGCTATCGCTTTGCGTCATTCACGCTGGGGAAAAAGCATCAGGTATGGTTTGTCTTTATTATTCAGGCCAGCTGTGTTTATTTAGCCATGCCTGCTAAGCCTTGTCTCCGAGGTTATGCGAATGAATCTTGGAAACACTACAAAATACCGACGAGTACATTGCTCTCGAAACTTCAGGACGCCAATATAAAGCACATAGATGCGTAGGTTTCCACCTCACGGGCCCCACAGCGCAGGACGACGGCGTGATAAATTCGAGGCGGAACGAAACTTCATCCACAGGTGCCGCTATGCTGACTTTTCCGGCGCTGCCGTCTGCTCACTTTTACTCCCGTTCGCGCAGACACATGACTCTTTTACTATGGTCGGTGACAGCCTAAGAATACATATAAGCTCCGCCCACGAGGCCGCATTGTTCGTATTTTGCATGCCTCCGAGTTACACAGGAAGTAGTTCCTAAACAATGGCAATAATTTTAACGCATATAAACCTTATTTTTCAATACTGCACTGATATTTAAATAAAGAAAGCAAAGCTAGATGAAATAAATTGTGAAGGCACGCAGTTCAGCGTCAGCATAACAATATATGTGTTGTTTAAATCGCACCCTTGCCGCGTTCATCTCGGAGTCTATACGAAGAAGTAATGTACTATCGCGCTCAGTAAGAGCTACATCACGCGAGCGCGTGGCCGAGTGCTCTGCAAGGTTGTACAGTGGCGCCGATTATGGCATATTTTCGAGTTATCGGGAGAGAGTTCGGCTGTCCCTGCGAGCGCGCATCCCCTCCACTTGCTTTCACCCTCGCCCTCGTTTTGCCCTGAGGTGATATGTCCTTCGAAAATTATAACTTCGATGGTGAAAGCAAGCAAGTGGGGGCGGTGCGCGCTCGCACGAGCAGCCAAACTCTCTCCCGATAACTCGAAAGTACGCTGTGATCGGCGCCGCTGTACAACCTTGCAGAGCGCTCGGCCACGCGTTCGCGTGATGTAGCTCATACTGAGCGCGATAGTACATCTCAAAGGTGATCTTTCTGAGCAGTACCTATTATGGTATTAAAACAAAGAATGCCAGATTTAATATAAAACTTAAAATCAAGGAATCGTTATTTTACAGTTTCACAAAACAAAACAGGGACATTAATCACATATAAGGTCGTTTGTAACTTTCGGCTTATATATAGATATTGTAAGGATCCAAGAGCGGCGCTCGGGCACTGGCGCGAGCTGGGCTAGGACGAAGCAGACAACGACGAAGGACAATAAGAACAGCCGGCCCAGCGAACGGGCGTTGTCTCTTGTTTCTCTGCATGACAATGGCGCAGTCGTCGAAAGCTTTGGCGAACCCCAGCTGCTAGCTTGAGGTAACGCGTCTTCCTAAGGAACGCCGTCGCGCTTCCTCGGTGATGGAACCCGCAAGTCGACCATCGCCGCAAGTATCCATCCCACCACCAGCGGACGGCGTCCAGGCCTCCACGGTGGTTCCGGGGAACTACTTGAATGGCGACGTGCTACTTCGCGCCAACAATGCGCACGGGCTCCTTTCGCCTGGGTCCATCGCTCACTGTTCCCATGGCGAGTGTCCCGTGACCAAGACTCTACCATCATCTGAGCCGCCAAGTGACGCCGTCCACGCTTCCTTGGCCGTGGATCTCGCCGACGTGAGTGGTGCGACTGCCGCATACTCCGCGGACACGATCCCTGGCTCATTAGGTGCTTCACCTTACAGCAGCGCGGAGCTCTTGCGTGCGCTCAAGCAACTGTCAGAACATCTCGGCCGTTTGTCGTCGTTGAACTCCGGGTTCTCGCCTGCCGCTTCACCATCGTCGGCTTTTTGGGCAGTACCGGAGTTCCGAGGTTTCCAGGACGACGTCGTGGGGTGGATTCAGACCATCAACTTGCTCGGCACCCTCCTTGCCTGCCCGGACAATCGAAAATGGCTGGTGGCCATCGACCGCCTTCGCGATGCCGCCAAGGCATGGCATGCATACGAAGGGATCAAACAACGGTCGTGGCCTGAATGGTGTGCCAAGTTGACCAGTCTTTTCCGGCCTCTCTCTCATACCTGCGACCCCCTCCCTGCCGACCGAGTCTCTAACGAGGATGGGAGCTGTGAGGCACACAACCTCGACGGCGCAGCTCGGGCTTTCACAAACCTGCCCTCCCTCCGAGATCGAGCTCGCGAGGCGCAGCGCCCCTACGGTGCAGCTGTGCCCAGCGCCAACCAGCCCTACTTCGCAGACACAGCTTGTGAAGGGCAGCATCTCGATCGTCCATCAGTTTCCCGGAGTCCCTGCGCAGACATCATCGTGGACGCGGAAGGCCACGCGCCCGACACGGATACCGCCCGGGAGCAGGATTCCACGCCACATATTTCGCACTCCGCGACGCCCCCACCAGCACCCATCTCACCAGACAAGAATACCGCACACAAGACACATCAGTTGGCGATGCAACCTCCAAGCTCGCCAGTGCGTGAGCATGAGCACGTCCGAAATCTAGTGCCGGACACGCGCCAAGTCGGGGAACCGGGCAAGCATATGGCACACTTCAGTGCGCTCTCAGACCCACCAGTGCAGCTCCCGCAGACTCGAGAGCAGTCACTGCCCGAATTCGCCGACGGTCAACGTGCGCTGGTCTGGTCCAAGGAATATAATATGCCCAACACGACTACAAACGTCGAAGGCTTGCCTATGCGTACTACGCCCCTCTCCGAGCCAAGAAAACGAGAAGTATTGGGGCACATACACCTTCCCCCACTGGCGAGCCCTGAAACAATGGAAGCCCCTGTTTCGGCAGCGCCGTATATTCCGCCTAGCTCGCGCAATCGTAGTTCATCGACGCGAAGCGGACGCACTCCTTCAAATCTTCGGATACGCGCCCGTCTACTGACGACACGGTCTGTCGGCGGCCACCACACATCAATTCGGTCGTCCACCGTTCCTTGTAAATCACATGCGGCGCATTTGGAAACGCGACAGGCGAAGCGGCAGCGCCAGCTACGACCTTCCCGCAATAGCCAGTGCCGTCCACCTGAAGCATGTTTCACAGCCTATGAAATCAAGTTGCTGCGTGGCCGAGACCGTCCAGCACGCAACAGCCAAGGACGCCCTCCAGAGGCGATTTTGCAGCTCGCCATGCAATTTCGCAGCGTGGCCGAGTGTAAGGATCCAAGAGCGGCGCTCGGGTACTGGCGCGAGCTGGGCGAGGACGAAGCAGACAACGACGAAGGAGAATAAGAACAGCCGGCCCAGCGAACGGGCGTTGTCTCTTGTTTCTCTGCATGACAATATATATATATATCTATATATATTGTGAGCATTCTTTCTGCGCTTCATTTTCGACACAATAGAGAAGTGTCCTGAGCGTCCTAAACGTTGCCTCACAAGTGGTGGAGAGTGCTGTCCGGTCCCTGTGTCCTCTCACGCTAACCGGCCATCTCCAGCTTCACCTAGAACACATCCCTGGAGCTCCGTTCGTGACGCCGCTTACTCCACCTGCGTTCGGCGATGTCGCATGACGAGCAGTCCAGCACGGCAGCTACCCCAATGCTCACCCCGGCGGCAACTCCTTCTTGGATGGTCACAAGCCCTCAAAATGATCCACCAATGTTCGCTGGGCTTCGTGGTGAAGACGTTGATGACTGGCTGGAGGAGTATGGCCACGTGAGTGCCATCAACCACTGGGATGAGCCTGCGAAACTCACCCACGTTGCGTTTTACCTAACAGGCGTCGCAAAGACATGGTTCTTCAACCGTTTGACAGATTTCCCAATTGGCTCTCTTTTACGCTTCAGCTACGCCAGATATCTGCTAACCCGTCGGTGCGCTCGGATATCGCGAAGAGGATTGCTGGGCGTGTTCAACACACGGGAGAGTCATACACTTCTTACATAGAAGACGTACTGGCCCTCTGCCGTCGCGTGGACAGCTCAATGGCGGAGAACGACGGTGTGCGCCACTTGCTCAAAGGTATAGGCACTGTGGCTTTCAATGCGCTCGTAGTGCAGAACCCCACGGTCGTAGCCGATATTGTCGCTACCTGTCAGCGCCTCGATGAGCTTCAGACCACACGCTTGCAACCTGACATGTCTGACCTGAGGCCAAGCAATGATATCGAGTTGCGTGCATTGATCCGCTCGATCATCCGAGAGGAACTCCATGCACAAGCTTCGCCGTGCCATCTTGAGGTTCGTGCGACGCTACCTGGTGCCAATCTACGTGAAGTCGTGAGGGAGGAACTGGCTTCCATGACCGGCACGCAAGTCCCGAGCCCGCATCCCATGCCAACGCCTACTTATGCTCAAATTGCTGCTATGACACCACTACAGGCGCCTGGGTTGCACGGTTCGCTCAACTCCCTCACACCACGAGCGCCGGTCCAGCCTTACAATGCCTGGTGCACTCCTCGGCCGATTTCTTTCTATTGCGGCATCCATGGCCATATTTCAAGATTTTGCCGACGCCGTCAGCAAGACGAAAGACGAGGCTACGAAGACTTTTCAACGGGAAGAGTTTTGCACCACTGGACCGCAATATCGTCGCCCATACCAGAACGGCCCACGTCGATAACAGTCTCCGCAGAACGACGGCGCAGTTGGTAGTTCCCGCTTCCCGCGTCGTCGCTCGCCTTCACCGATGCGACGCTCCGCTTCCCCACTTCGACCTGCTACTTCGACTCCTGATCATCGAATGGAAAACTAAATAGTGCAGCTTCGGGAGGGAAAGCTGCATCTTTCGCACTATATAAAACTGTTCCGGAACGCCCATCAAATATATTGATGGTGTACGCTAAAGGTGTACAGATTGAGGCGTTGGTGGACACAGGCGCATCGCTTTCCGTCATTAGTGCAGACTTCTGTTCCCGCTTGAGAAAAGTGAAGACGCCATACAATGGCCCTCCCCTTCGCTGCGCTGACGGCGTTCTTAATCGGCCTTCCATTGTTTGTACAGTGCGG
The DNA here is from genome assembly GCF_013339695.2 of Rhipicephalus sanguineus. NCBI lineage: Eukaryota > Metazoa > Arthropoda > Arachnida > Ixodida > Ixodidae > Rhipicephalus > Rhipicephalus sanguineus. The sequence goes on from NC_051179.1 coordinate 197,559,629, forward strand.
GTTTCCATTGATGGCATCCGCTTCATCATATTCAGTTTCTTGTGCTGCCCTCGTACACTCACGCGCTCATCTTGGGATGGGACTTCCTTTCTTCAGCATCAGCTTTCATATCTTGTCGTCGGCGACTCATTCATATGACAGACACAGAGTATTCCTCCGATGTCCTTCCTCACAGCTTGGGTTTCGTCACCGCCGCTGATTTTGAGTTCGCCGGGAGACGAGAATAAATTACGCTGGCTTCTGATACCTTTGTTAATTGTGACGTGTTAATGGTGACGTAATTGCACCATCTGGTCGCTGCAAGCCTACGGGGCTTACCATCGCACCTGGTCTTGTGCGGTTTAACGACGGTAGAGCGTTGGTCGCCGCACTTAACCCAACTTCCTCGCCAGTGATGCTGCCCCAAGGCATTGCTGTGAGTTGCTTCGCTGAGACCGAGCCTTTTTCGCTGGTTTCCCTTCGCGCAGAACCACCACCTTCGAATGCCTCAAATGATCCTAAGGCTGCGAGCGCTGCTTTAAATGCTACCATCAATCTCCACCTCACTGCTAAGCAAAAGAGAGACCTTTTAGACATTCTTCAAAAGCACAGCGTTTCGTTTAACGTACATTCCAAGGTTCTCGGCCACACTTCCGTCGCAGAGCACCGAATCGAAACGGACGGCAACTCCACTGTGCACCGCCGCCCATACCGCGCGTCTTCGGCGGAACAGGAAATCATCGAGGACAACGTCGCCGACATGCTCAAACGCGACGTCATCCGACCTTGGTCCAGCTCTTGGTCATCTCCTGTGGTGTTGGTCCGGATAAAAAAGGACGGCTCTGAACGATTTTGTGTCGATTACAGAGTCCTTAATAAGATCACGAAAAAAGACGTCTATCCGTTGCCACGAATCGACGATGCCCTCGACTCCCTTCAAGGCGCAGAGTATTTCTCCAGTCTCGACCTCCGGTCCGGGTATTGGCAGATACTTATGCACGAAGCGGACAAAGACAAAACAGCCTTTGCAATTCCGGATCATCTTTATGAGTTCAACGTAATGCCCTTCGTATTATGCAACGCTCCTGCAACATTCGAGCGCATGATAGACACTGATTTACGAGGCCTAAAGTGGAAAACCTGTTTATGTTATCTAGACGACATTGCTATTTTTCTTCCACTTTTCCTCAGCACCTTGAGCGTTTGGACGAAGTTTTAACATGCATTTCGAACGCTGGACTTCAGCTCAATACAAAGAAGTGTCACTTCGCCAGCAAAAGCATTAAACTGCTGGGCCACCTTGTCAGTAAAGATGGCGTTCGACGGGACCCGGCAAGCTTGCTGCCGTGATTCGTTTCCCTCGCCCAGAAAATCAAAAACATTTGTGAAGTTTCCTTGGCCTGGCGTCTTACTTCCGCCGCTTCAACAGTCACTTTGCTGCTATTGCGGGCCCATTACGCCAGCTTCTGACATCAGACACAGCCTTCGCTTTGACTGATGACTACGAGTATGCGTTCCAAGCCCTCAAACGTGCATTAACATCAGACCCCGTCCTCCGTCACTTCGACGAGTCTGCGCCTACTTTTCTGCACACAGACGCAAGCGGCCATGGAATCGGTGCTGTACTACAGCGCGACGACACTTCACAAGAGCGAGTTGTCGCATATGCCAGTCGCGCACTAACACCTGCGGAGCAGAACCACTCGATAACAGAGCAGGAATGTCTCGCTGTAGTTTGGGCCATCCAAAAATTCCGAGCGTACCTTTATGGACGCCACTTCACTGTGATTAGCGACCATCACGCTTTATGCTGGTTGTCCTCACTGAAAATTTTGTCTGGACGCCTCAGTCGCTGGATACTTCGCTTGTATTCGCGGATACTTCGCGTTGTGTACAAGTCCGGCAAGCAGCATCTGGATGCCGACGCCCTCTCTCGCTGCCCTCTGCCACTTTCATCTCCGACCACGCACCCTCGTTGCCCCTCAGGTGCTCATGAGGCTTCGTCTTCACCCACGTTATCCCCACTGGCAGTTGCTGAGTCGTTCTCTTCTAACCGCTGCGCTCAGTTTGCCTTGTGTCAACGTGATGACCCCTATTTTAACCGCGTCATGGGATACCTAAGTGGCACGTCATCTCCACCTAATGCCCGACTACGTCGTCAGCTAAGGCGGTTCAAGCTGGAACACAACATGCTGCATCGCTACACTTACAATACCGATGGACATCGGTGGGTGCCAGTACTTCCCCGTTCGCTGCGTACGCAAGTTCTCGAAGCACTGCACGACGACCCATCTTTCACAAGACATACGACCGCGTTAGGAGCCGTTTCTTCTGGCCTGGCCTTTCTACCTTTGTGGCCAAGTGTGTCGCTTCTTGGGCACTGTGTCAACGCCGGAAACGACAAACTTCACCTCCTGCTGGCCTGTTACAGTCTATCCCATGTCCCGAAACACCATTCGCCATTATCGGAATAGACCTATTCGGGCCACTTCCGCGAACGCCAGCAGGTCATCGGTGGATTGTGACAGCTGTCGATCACCTTACACGGTACGCAGACACCGCCCCTCTACGCACTAGTTCTGCGTCAGACGTGGCCGCCTTCTTTTTGGAAGCCATTGTGTTGCGTCATGGTGCACTTCGCATGCTGCTGAGTGATCGCGGGAAGACCTTTTTGTCCACAATTCTTCAGGAAGTGCTACAAAAATCACAGCATATCCACGGAGTGAATGATGATGAGTGGGCGAAGCTGCGGAGGTTCATCGGTAAACCGTAAATCTTCCGTGAATTCTGCCCAGTACATCATCACCGACGTGAGATCGGGCGCGTTTATACTAAAGGTTCGATGAGTTATGACGACCTGCAGCTCACTTTAATTTACCATGTACGCTGTGAATTTTCATTGTTTAGAAAACCATTGCTTTAGAAAACATCTGGCGTCTTTCGTTAAGCAGCTGGCGTCTTTTCGTTTTGCTTTAGAAACATCTGGCGTTCTTTCGTTTTGCTTTTAGAAAACATCTGGCGTCTTTCGTTGGTGTATCTCATCAATCAACGGCGTTTTGAACAAAATTTTTATTGTTTAATCACGCACAGGATAAATCTCACCAGGCACTACCTTTCGAGGTAAACAATGGCTGCTAATGGGAATGAGAGACAGAAGAAGTCGGCTTTTAGCTAACACTTACACTTCTACTTCTACTAACGTTTCCTACTGGAACATGCCAATGGCTGCTAATGGGGAATGAAAGACAGAAGAATTCGGCTTTTAGTTAACGCGCACGCTGCGAATTTTTTATTGTTCAACAACGCACAGGAAAAATCTCCCACTGGCACCACCTTGGAGGTCAAGATCTGGTACTAGCGTTACGACTGGTTACGCACTACGACTACGACAACTACGAGGGACGAACGGGTGCCGCCTTAAGGAGCTTCGCCCCTAAATCTTGTGGGACAGTTCATAAGACGACATCAGCCTACCACCCTCAAACAAATGGTTTAACAGAGCGCTTCCATCGGACTCTAACAGACATGATATCAATGTACATCGGACAAAACCACAATAACTGGGACACAATCTTACCCTTCGTGACATTTGCGCACAACACCTCTGTCCAACGGACTACCGGATATAGACGAGGTAGAAAGGTGAATACCTTTCTACCTCGTCTACGGTCGTGCGCCGACATTCACCATCGACGCCTCTTTCTTCAATATGACGACGAAAACCCTTACAACTACACCAGAACATTTCGTCTTTAGGCTCGATGAATGTAGACAGCCTGCTCGCCTCAACACAGAGGCCAGTCAACAAGACCGCAAGCAGCGTTATGACAGCTTTCATCGCGACGTCACCTTCCGTCCTGGAGATCAGGGCTGGGCAGAGATACTCGAAAAAGTATTCGGCAATACAGATATCGAGATACATGGACCGGAAGCCTAAAATACAGATACTGAGATACATTTGCCTTTAGCGTAACGGGATATTTCGGAGATACTTTTGCAATATGACGAAAAAAGTATTCCGGAATACACATACTGCAAAACAAATACTAGAATACTTCTTTTTTATTTCAAAGGTGCTCGTACTCCGCAAAGACTTTTATAAGTGCGGCGTAATGGTGTAAACAATGTTGCAGTACATTGAAAATTTTAGTTTATTTGTTTATTACATCACCCTCAGCGCCATTAAGATATCACAGAGGGGCTTACAAAGCACATAATTAGTAATAATGACATAATTACACATATCAATCGCACTAAAAAAGTACACTATGTCACAGCAACAGTAACAAGCGTTGGGCACCGAAATCGACATTGTTGGTGACAACTAAATGAGCTAGGCTAGAAATAGCATAGTTTAAGCAAATCACTCGAATCACTAATGAACACCAGGGAATTGAGAAAAAGTTTACATTTATTTTGCACATAAGATCGGCTTTGCTGAGAAGGTTGCTGTGTGAGCTTCTGAAGCAGGCTATCTTCTAGACAGCGTCGATTCAGCCTCAGCACAAGACTCGCGAAAAAAAAGTCTATCTAGCGCTGCAGACGGGCACAAATTCGTGTTATATTGAATAAATACCGCCTTCATAGCCGGATAGCCCTGGAGCGCGGCGACATCTCTTCTCGGGCCATCTAGATACCGAAACACTTCCTCCTTCACATGGGTTGTTCCGACCGCTCAGAATCCCAAGTCGGTCCCCATCTTCGGAATGCTCAGCCGTCTGGCCCGGTCGGCGCCCGGTCAGACGAATGAGGATTCCGCTGCCCATATAGGCCGGTCATAATTACGTGCGCGCAATGGAGCCCAATATGTCGAAACTGCACAATCCAAAAATTGGCTTCCTAAAATCACGTTCTTTGTGGGTGAGAGAATTTCAGCTCTCCCAAGTCGCTCCTGCAAGCTCTCTAAACAGACGTGAAATCAGGGACAGCTGCCCAGAGCGCCCCATCAGAAACTACAGCAAGCACTCGTCGCCTGGGCCGAAAGGGTCACTCTCCAATAAAGGTGTCACTACCACCAACGCTAGCAGCACCCATTTCAGCAAGCCGCAACAGGCGAAGTCGCCTCCGGTGGTTGGGGAGCCTGGTACCACAAAAGACCGTTTCTCGGTTGTGTTCAATTAGGAACGCACCCTCACACGCTGGAGAGGTGGCTGAAAGCGCGACAAAGATAGCCAGCTTCTAGTCACTTCCGCCGCAACTATGGGAACTGTTTTTAGAAGTGCCGCCGCTTTGAGAACTGAACTCACGCGAAGCATTGAAAAGCCTCTGTTCAAGGCGGTATCCGCGCGGGGGGTCATGAAGTAATGGTTTGCCACGAGAAAAAAACTAGGCGAGCTGCACTGGCCTTGACAGACATCGACTTTCATCGGCGGAGGCCGACAACACTGCCTCTGCGATTCTGTCGTCTGCGGCATCGCGCGCTTTACCACATGGGCCATTCTGTGTTTGAGGGGAAACCATCGCCGCCCTTTCCGTCGGCGACCGGCAGCGCCACGTTGCTTGTCTTGGCACAAAAACAAATGAAAAAAAAAACAACGTCATACCCTCTTGGAAACACGCGTCATTTCCGACAAAAAGAAAATGTAACGAGATACCCGTGTCCTGCATTGTATCGCGATACAAGCGATACATCGTAAAAGTATTTTCACTACTGAGATACAAATACATTTTTCAAATGTATCTCGATACAGAAATACAGATACTGAAAAGTATCTCTGAAATACTATCGCGATACTCTTGTATCGCGATACTGTTCAGCCCTGCTGGAGATGAGGTAGTACTTTGGACGCCTGTTCGTACTCCCGGATTGTGTGCCAAGTTTCAATCGCACTTTCTTGGAGCACACGTTGTCCGTGCAAAAACATCCCCAGTAAACTACCTTGTCACTCCCATCGAGGTTTCTTCGCACCATCGTTACCGTGCATCTGAGATAGTTCACGTTTCGCGCCTCAAGCCATTCGTTCGCCGTACCTTTCCCGCCTGAATCGCGGCCGGGCCGGCCGCTCGCGCGCGCGGGGAAACTTAGTGTGAGCATTCTTTATGCGCTTCATCTTCTCATATGTACATACTGATCATCACTGCTTGGGTTTGGGTTGTGGGGCTCACACTCGGCACAATAAAGAAGTGTCTTGAGCGTCCTAAACGTTGTCTCACAATATAGACACATATATATATATATATATATATATATATATATATATATATATATATATATATATATATATATATATATTGTGAGCGATGCGCCGAACCAGACTGCCTAGTACACTCTAGCCGAACTAAACACAAGCCCACATAGCAGACTGCCTGCATCCCCCCCCCATTTATGACGCTCGACCAACAAAAAACGGCAATCAACTCTATTTAGCCAACTGTCAGGTAAACCGTAAAGTAAGTTTCTAGTTTACTGTGGCATATTGTCACGTGGTCGTGACGTCGACGAAGACAGCAGTCGGCGTTTGCAGGATGAAACTGTTTATTTGGCCGAACTTGTGGTCAGAAAATGAGAACTAGAACTACAGCAATACACGCTGTACAATGATAGCGGCGAACAGGGCGTCGTCCGTCGATCAACTGACTAGCGGTGAAGCGCGTCGGCATTTAAACATGTGCCGTCGAATATTCCAGCATTATCGCTGGCTGTCGTGCAAATTCTAGAATAAGCTCGAGTGTGCGCGTCTTGCGCGCAATCTTAACACAACGATCTACAATGGTCGCGACGGTTCTCGAACAATGAGGCGCGGTTCGCGCTGAGCGTTGCTGACAGTCTTTGTGGCCGAAAACCGAATACACCAAAAGTGATAAAGAAAGGCACGTGGCAATATATACAATTCAGGGTATTCGAAAAAAAATCGGCAGATCCCACGCAGTGTGGGAATCGAGGATGTGCGAAGCAGCCAGCAAAGAGCTGCATACGTCGTCTTGTTTGTCATTGAGGCTAATGAAGTCATTCATGTCGTGACATCTAGTTCGCTATATATCGCGAGATTGTCATGCATGCATGCGTGTACAATCTGGTATATGCCATGCTAATGAAACATATATTATGCTACATATATACGATGCGTGACCTGCTATTTATGTTCGTCACGCACTCTTGTCGTGCCATACCAATTAAGGTATATATCCAGTAAACAAAATTGCCGGGAGTGTACCATGAGCGTGGCATCTAAATCATACCCTACATGACATGCATGTCATGATTTTCGTGTTACCACCTGTTTTTATGTTCGTCACACAGTCACGTCGCGAGATACCAAGTTTGGTGTATATGAAGCTGGCGATACGGGCGCCAGCGCGCCATGAGCGTGGCACGTAAGTCATACTGTGCATAACATGCGTGTCATGATTTTCATGTTACCGCCTGTTATTTGTGTTCGCCACACAGTCACGTCGCGCGATACCAATTTTGGTGTATATCAAGCTAGCGAAACGGCCGCGAACGCACCATGAGCGTGGAATGTAAATCATGCTGTACATGATATGCGTGTCATGATTTTCATGTTAGGACCTGTCACTTGTGTTCGTCATACACTATTGTCCCGCCATACCAGTTTTGGTATATATCAAGCTAGAGCACTGCACGGGCCCGGGCCGACCCGAAAGCCCGGGCGCGGCCCGGCCCGCGGGCCGGGCTGGGCCGTCCGAAGCGTTTTTCGGCGGGCCTGGGCTGGGCTCGGGCTTGAAAGTGCGGGCCCGGGCCAGGCCCGGGCTTGAAGCCGCGGGCCTGTGCCAGGCTCGGGCCCGGGCCGGGCCCTGGCTTGAGGCTGCGGGGCGGGCCGGACTCGGACCCGCTCATTAAAAGGCGTAAGTCGGGCCTTCAAGCACACGCGAACGTTATGCATTGCACGGTCTAAGGTATACTGTGCCAAGCTGAAGTGACACGCGCAAAGCGCTGGCTCTTAGTAAAGCTTAGCAATAAATATAGAAAAACAGTTGAAGTGCTATTTTTTTCACCAGTATAGATATAGATTGGCACTGTATATTTGCACTAACGTGTCGTCTGCTGGACCAGACTTTGTCAATGTAACATGTACATCGTGGTGGGTTTTGCTTATAAACACGCCAGATCACGTATATATATATATATATATATATATATATATATATATATATATATATATATTGTAACATGGTAGGGTGCAGACAAGAACGCCAGCGAAAGAAGACGAAGACGGTTGTTGTTGGTGCTCGCGCTTGCTCGGCTTGGACCGCTGATCGCTTCAGCTGTTACAATCTTCTAATAAACGCGTTACTGCCTCAACCTTAAACGCATACCATCAAGTGGCGGAGAGTGCTGGTTCTGTTCTCCATCCTGGAACTCCGCAGCCGGACTCTACTTTCCCCTTCAACAATGCCGAACGATGTTACACCGCCGAATGCTACCACACCCCAAGCTGCCCGCTGTCCCGGTGTTCCAAGAGAGCGGGACCCCGTCATTTTCAGCGGTACTGATGAGCAAGACGTCGAGGACAGGCTCTCTTCTTATGAACGAGTGAGTGTCCACAACAGGTGGGATGACAACGAGAAACTTGGCCGCGTCCACTTCTACCTGAGAGGAGTAGCGGAACTCTGGTTGAACAACAGCGAGGCTGAGATTTCCAACTGGGCCTCTTTCAAAACGACCTTCGCGGACGTATTCGGCCGACCAACCGTACGCAAGCTCCACGCAGAATAGCGCTTGCGTGATCGCGCCCAACTGGCTGGCGAGTGCTTCCCTTCGTATATTGAGGACGTCGTAGGCCTCTGCCGCCGCTCAACCCTGTCATGTCCGAAGCCAATAAAGTCAATCACATCTTGAAGGGCATTGAGGACGATGCGTTCCACATGCTTGTGGCGAAAAACCCTGAAACAGTCGCAGACGTCATTCAGCACTGCCAGAGCTACGATGAGTTGCGAAAGCAGCGCATTTCCACGCGACGACCTAGTTCGGACACCACCAGCACGTCAGCAGCGACCGTTGGCGCGATATCTTCGGACCCGGCGGTCTTGACACAGCAGATTCAGCAGTTTATTCGAGAGGAGGTGGCTCGCCAATTGTCTCTTGCACCCTTTCTCCCAGGCAATACTCATGGGCTCACTTCGTCCCTGCGACAAACCATCGCAGAGCAAGTCTACGAGGCACTTCCGCCCACGTACCAGGCACCGCCTGTATCCGCGCCCCTCACCTACGCTGACGTCGCGAGAAGGCAGCCGCATGCGCTGCCACCCATCGCGGACACTGCTCCCCAAACAAACGCCTTTTACACAACGCGGGAGCCGGCAGGCCCGCACGTTCCTCTTTATCGCCGTCCTGCAACGCCTTCCAATAACCCTTGGTGCACATCGGATAACCGGCCAATCTGCTACTACTGTTGTCTACCCGGCCATGTTGAGCGGTTCTGTCGCCGGCGCGTCCCTCGTCCAGGTACCATCGATGACAGCTACAGCTACGTCCGCCCAGAGCCAACACAGTCAATGCCTCCTCACGCTACTTCAGACACCTCTTCATCGAACCGCGGCGCCTTCAACCCACGTCGATCGCCCTCCCCGCGGCGACGTTCGCTTTCACCCATGGTTCGTCGACCACCACCCGCCCAAACGGAAAACTGACCATCGCAGTTCCGGAGGCAAGAACTGCGCCGCTGTCGAACTCTACAAGGCCTCGTTCTCTACCTGCCAACGAAATTTCTGTGTACGTTGATGGTGTTGCCGTGCAAGCATTAGTCGACACTGGAGCTGCTGTATCTGTATTGAGTGAAGCATTGTGCCGCAAGTTAAAAAAATTAGGATGCCGCTTTCTGGCGTCTCCCTGCGCACGGCAACCGCGGATCACGTAAAGCCTTCTATGACGTGCACGGCTCGGCTACTCATTCAGGACGTTTTCTGTGGTCGAATTCGTTGTCTTTTCGCAGTGCTCGCACGACGTCATATTAGGCTGGGACTTCCTTTCCACACATCATGCCGTTGTTGATTGTGTCCATGTCCGTGTCCTCGTCGCCGTGGACACGGACATCCCACCTTTGTCTTCTGTTCTTGTGCCGATCTCCTGCGACTATGCTCGCTTCTCTACCGCCATGTTTACGCCATCAGCAGACTTTGCCTCTCGCAAGAACTTCATTCTTCCCTTTGCTCTTCTCACGATCGTCGACTCTTGCGCAACCATTTATGTGACGAATCTACTTTCGGTCCCAGCCACATTATTTCGCGGAGAATGTATAGGCCGACTTGAGGACATTGATTTTGTTTGCGCCAGTCAAATGCCCGATCGCACGACAAGCCTCCAGGTCGACAGTGTCGATTCCGTTACCACGTCCGAAGCATCTTCCCTAGACGTCTTCCTTCCATCAATTGATTCGGAACTTCCTGTTGCTCAACGGACCCAACTTTTGAAGCTCCTCGACCGCTTTCGGACGTCTTTCGACTACAAGCAACCCACTTTGGGCCGAACATCTGCAATCGTTCATCATATTGACACCGGCACCCATCGTGAGAAACTCGGCACCCAGCGTGAGAGACCCGGTCCATACCGGGTCTCTCACGCTGAACGCCGAGTTATTGACGACCAGGTGACCGATATGCTTAATCGTGGCGTCATACAGCCGTCCCACAGCCATTGGGCCTCCCCTGTGGTGCTCGTTAAAAAGAAGGACGGTAGCATCCGATTCTGTGTTGATTATAGGCGCCTTAACAAGATCACGCGCAAAGATGTTTATCCGCTCCCCAGAATCGACGACGCTTTCGACTGTTTGCAAGGGGCGGAGTTCTTTTCATCGCTGGATCTTCGATCGGGTTACTGGCAGGTACCTATGGATGAAGCTGATCGCCCCAACACTGCGTTCGTGACTCCCGACGGCTTGTACGAGTTTAACGTGATGCCTTTCGGCCTTTGCAACGCCCCTGCCACTTTCGAGCGTCTTATGGACAACACACTTCGAGGTCTCAAGTGGCAGACGTGCCTTTGCTATCTGGACGACGTCGTCGTTTTCTCAAAGGATTTCGATACCCATATTCTGCGCCTCGCAAGTGTCCTCGAATGCCTCACACATGCTGGGCTCCAACTGATTTTGAAAAAGTGTCATTTTGCCGCCCTGAAGCTCACCATCTTGGGGCATGTTGTCAGCAAGGACGGTGTTCTACCCGACCCTGCGAAGCTCCGCGCCGTCGCCGAGTTTCCCAAGCCGTCAACACTGAAAGAACTCCGGAGCTTCAGGCCTATGCTCGTATTTTCGGCGATTCGTCCGTAATTTTGCATCCATAATGGCTCCTTTAAAACGCCTACTTGCTGACAGCCAAGGTGTCACGGCATGGTCTTCCGCTTGCGACGACGCATTCGCGAAATTGCGTCATCTACTGACATCACCACCGATTCTTCGTCACTTTGACCCAGATGCCCCTACCGAAATCCACACGGATGCTAGTGGAGTCGGCCTTGGCGCTATTCTTGCTCAACGCAAGTCTGGCTTCGACGAGTACGTCGTTTCTTACACCAGCCGCACTCTCACCAGAGCTGAAGAGAATTATTCGGTCACAGAAAAGGAATGTCTAGCCATCGTGTGGGCAATCACAAAATTTCGACCTTACCTATATGGCCGCCCATTTAATGTCGTGACTGATCACCACGCCCTCTGCTGGTTATCGTCACTCAGACACATCTGGTCGTCTAGCTCGTCGGGCATTACGTCTCCAAGACTACGACATCCGTGTCGTCTACAGGTCAGGCCGCCGACATTCAGATGCCGACGCTCTTTCCCGCTCTCCTCTTCCCCATGAATACGGAACTTGCGTCCGTTTCCAGCTACGATTCTGCGTCACTTACATACGCTGGCATGCCATCTGAGCAGCGCCAGGACCCTTGGGTAGTTTCTATCATGGAGTTCCTGTCTCAGCCATCACCACCTACCGCCACTCGTTCGCTGCGACGCACAGTTCGACATTTCACCGTACGCGACGGGCTCCTGTACCGCCGCAGCTACCTATCTGAGGGCCGCAAAAGGCTGCTGGTGATTCCTCGCCAGCGACGGGCCGATATCTGCGCCTCCTTTCACGCGGATCCCCAGTGTGGCCACGCCGGTGTAATAAAAACGTATGCACGCCTCCGGCTGCGGTACTACTGGCGTGGAGTGTACTGCTTTGTCCGACAGTACGTACGCTCGTGCTCCAAGTGTCAACGCCGGAAGAGCCCAGCGCACACAGTCACTGGACCACTACAGCCGTTGCCTTGTCCCTCCCGGCCCTTTGATCGCATCGGCATAGACCTGTATGGTCCCCTTCCCTACACACCTGACGGGAACCGCTGGGTGATTGTCGCTATTGATCACCTGACACGCTATGCTGAAACTGCAGCGCTGCCAGAAGCCACATCACGTGAAGTCGGCTTATTCATTCTTCCAAAACTCAACAGGGCTTGTTGCTGAGCTAGTTGGTTCATAACTTGAGGTAAAACTGTAATGACGCAAAGAAGACGGGGACGAAGCGAAGACACGAACAGACAGACACGGGCGCCCGTGTCTGTCTGTTCGTGTCTTCGCTTCGTCCCCGTCTTCTTTGCGTCATTACAGTTTTCCAAACTCGTTTCTTCGCACGGTGCACCTCGCGAAGCTACTCAGCGACCGCGGACGTACGTTCCTCTCTGAGCCGTGCAAGCCCTCCTTCGTGAATGCAACATTGTTGCATCGGACACCAGCGCGTACCATCCGCAAAAACCCAACGGAATGACTGAGCGCTTTAACCGCACACTGGGTGGACATGCTGCCATGGTACGTTTCCCGCTGACCACACCAACTGGGACCGCATACTACCCTTTGTTACGTACGCCTACAATAGCGCCACTCGGTCTACGACAGGATTCTCTCTATTCTTCCCTCTTTACGGCCGTGAACCTTCCTCGTTTATGGATACCATTCTTCTGTACCGCCCGGACGCTTCAGAATCCAGGACTTATCTAAAGTCGCCAATTATGCCGATGAATGCAGGCAACTCGCGCGTTCTTTAACCGCCCAAGATCAAGCGCGCCAGAAGGACCGTCACGACGTAAACCTGCCTACTTCGTCATATTCGCCTGGAACGTTGGTGTGGCTTCGCGTTCCCTCCTCTGCTCCTGGCCTTTCCACAAAGCTACTTCCTAAGTACGAAGGCCCCCACCGCGTCCTACGTCAAGCATCCCCAGACAACTATATTATTGAACCTGTGCAATCATCTACTGACCGCCGTCGTCGTGGCCGCGAGACTGTTCACGTCGATCGACTGAAGCCGCACTATGACCCACCGTGTACCTGTACCTTAGGGGCCAGGACGGCTCCTTTTCCACGGGGGGAGTGATTTGTAACTGGTAGGGCGCAGACAAGAACGACAGCGAAAGAAGAAGACGAAGACGGTTGTTGTTGTGGCTCGCGCTTGCTCGGCTTACACCGCTGATCGCTTCAGCTGTGACAATCTTCTAATAAACGCGTTACTGCCTCAACGTTAAACGCATACCATCCACTATATATATATATATATATATATATA